>NC_052307.1:68523380-68718380 GCF_016432855.1 Salvelinus namaycush
TTGAAGAACAACAAACAGTGAGTTTCTCTTAAACACACAGAGGGACAAGGAGTGGTGCCGGTGATTTCTCTGTGTAGGGTAGGATTGTTATCATCTTGGCCCATCTCCTAAAGCAGCAGTACCAGGGATGAAAGTGTGAGGCCTGATGTTATTTCAGGCCTGCTACACAGAGACTGTTTACACACACACACACACACACACACACACACACACGCATTGCACCCGCCGGAGGCCTCAACCAACAGTTTATAAAATAAATTCCAAAATACAGACTTTTAACTCAGTCTATTCCGGTGCAGGCGTTCGTGCCAGTCACCACAGGGGGAAGGGAGGTCAAGATGGAGTGTGTTCCTCCAGCTCCGTAGAGCTGTCTCAAACCTGTTACTCTCACAGTGCTCTGATCTGATAAGATACCTGCTGTCCAGCAGAGTACTGGACACTATGTCTCTTGTGGAGTATCACTTACATTTTGACTCGTAATGAATTGAGTGCCTATAGTATTCTGAATACTTGCTGGATCTTAGTGTGATGTGTCTCAACCCTGTTCATCATAACCCTCCAAACACAAGCCACTTGTTGCTTAGGAAAGGGGGTGGTCTCCCAGCCCATAGTAGTGTTGATAGAACCATGTCATCCAGAGAGTGAAATGATGATAGTTCTCCTCTCTGAGAGCAGGCCAAAAGCTATTTATTTAACCCTGTACTGGGAGCTCACACAGCAGTCAAATAAAGAACTATGTGCTTTAGCTGAATGCTTGTAAACCAGTGCTTCCAAATGTCTACAGACAAAGGTGTACGCAGTACGGGCATGAGGTAGATGAAGAATAGGTGTTTGTGTGAGGGAGAGTGCTGTGTACTGTGCAGTACTGTACTGCACTCCTTTGTGCATTTTTTAAACCTCCCAATGATATTGTGGTGAGTTGACCGTTAATCTCTAAGGCAAACTAATCTCCCTTTTAATATAGCTGATTCATGAACCTGCTCAAAAACATGTTGTTTTTAATTCATCTACCCCTCGCCGACTCACCAGCGATAATAACATGTGGATTAACTTGTGAGCTGGGTGATATGTGGAGTTTTTTACTGGTTCTATGGCATAGCGTCTCCTTCCGTCTATTACAGTAAATATGTATGCTAATACACTAACTCATGAAGTCGTTCAAAAACACCTCGGCTCATATTATTGAGGAAGGGAACACACACAAACGCCAAGCGCACACGCGGTGACGACTTTGCCTAAGGCAGTTTATGTCTGTAAGGCATATTCACTCAACGCTTGTTTTTATAAATACATTTCCTCAATTATTCAGCCTGTTTTAAGACTTCAGTTGATGTCCAATTGCGGCCAGGGGTGTGATGGCTGGAGGACTGATGAGTGTGTTGATTGCCAGGCCTAGGGTTGCAAAGATTTTATGTAATCTATCTATCACAAGACACCTAGAGGCTCTTTTTGGGTAGGTGTCTGTAATTATCTATGTCCCTCTCTCTGGACTTATCACGTGTATACAGTACATATGAAATAATTCAATAAATAGAATGACAAAGCTGTTTAACATTTTCCTAAAAATAAACCATCAACTTAGTGAACACCAATGGTGTTAATATGAGGGTTTCAGCATGAAATACCATTGTTTTACACACTTTTAATTATTTTACAATGTCAATATATATTCGTAGTCAATGTTTTGGCGTCAAACATGTGGCAGTTGTGTAAAAAGTCAATAGTGTTGCAGAGGTAATGAAACATAATGCCATTGTTGATTAGATGCTTTTTCATGTCACGACTTCCACCGAAGTCGGTCCCTCTCCTTGTTCGGGCGGCGTTCGGCGGTCGACATCACCGGTCTTCTAGCCATCGCCGCTCCACCTTTCATTTTCCATTTGTTTTGTCTTGTTTTCCTGCACACCTGGTTTACGTCTCCTCATAATTACTATGTGTATTTAGCCCTCTGTTCCCTCCATGTTTGTGTGGGGTATTGTTTATTGTCGAGGTTGGCGCCCTTCCGGTTGGTTAGCGCCGGGTTTTATGTGTACCCGTGTTTTGTGGCAGCCGGTACTTTGTACTTTGTTTGTGGTACTTTGTGCTGCCTTACTTGGGCATTTGTTTTGTGACGCTGTTGCGTTCTGGTCTTACAAATTGCCTCAGTAAAGTGTTTCGTGTTCACGCATCTCTGCTCTCCTGCGCCTGACTTCCATGCACCAGCTACACCCACCGTTGACAGAATAGTCAGCAGGAGCAGGTGCCCCTGTTATAGGGGTAGAAGAGCGCGTCCAGGAGCATGCAGCAATGCTCCACCATCTCGGCGCCACCATGGACCGCATCGTCCAAACTATGGACCGCTGGGAGAGACAGGGAGTCCCTCCAGGACCCCCACCAGCACAACAGGGGCCTCCACTACTCGCTCCCCCTGCACCCGGTTCCGGTGGGATTCGTCTCGCTCTCCCCAGAGAGGGTTATCCTCCTGCTCGGTGTGCGCCCAGTGTAAGGCTCCTAGGCACCTGCCCAGAGGTAAGCTACACCCCTTACCCGTTCCACAACGGCCTTGGTCGCACCTGTCGATCGATTTCCTTACCGATCTCCCCCCTTCACAGGGTAACACCACGATCCTGGTTGTTGTGGATCATTTCTCTAAGTCCTGCCATCTCCTCCCTCTGTCCGGTCTCCCTACGGCACTACAGACTGCGGAGGCCTTGTTTACGCACGTTTTCCGGCACTACGGGGTGCCTGAGGATATAGTGTCTGATTGGGGTTCCCAGTTCACGTCAAGGGTCTGGAGGGCGTTCATGGAACGTCTGGGGGTCTCGGTCAGCCTTACCTTAGGTTTTCACCCCGAGACTAATGGGCAGGTGGAGAGAGTGAACCAGGATGTGGGTAGGTTTCTGCGGTCGTAGGAGTGGGCGGCGTTCGTGCCCTGGGCCGAGATGGCTCAGAACTCGCTTCGCCACTCCTCCACTAACCTCTCCCCCTTCCAGTGCGTACTGGGGTATCAGCCAGTTCTGACGCCTTGGCATCAGAGTCAGACTGAGGCTCCTGCGGTGGACGACTGGTTCAGGCGCACGGAGAAGACATGGGACGCCGCCCATGTCCACCTCCAGCGGGCCGTGCTGCGCCAGAAAGCCAGCGCAGACCGTCACCACAGTGAGGCCCCGGTGTTCGCATCAGTGGACCGGGTCTGGCTCTCAACCCAAAACCTGCCCCTCCGCCTGCCCTGCCGGAAGCTGGGTGTGCGGTTTGTGGGGCCATTTAAAGTCCTGAGGAGACTGAACGAGGTGAGTTACAGGTTACAGCTTCCCCCCGATTACCGTATTAACCCCTCGTTCCATGTGTCTCTCCTCAGGCCGGTGGTGGCTGGCCCGCTTCAGGAGTCTGAGGTGTGGGAGGTTCCTACGCCCCCTCTGGACAACAAGGGGGTCCCGGCGTACTCCGTTCGCTCCATACTGGATTCAAGTCGTTGGGCGAGGGGCCTTCAGTACCTCGTGGACTGGGAGGGATACGGTCTAGAGGAGAGATGCTGGGTCCCGGTGGAGGACGTTTTGGACCCTTCAATGCTGCGGGAGTTCCACCGTCTCCATCCAGATCTTCCTGCACCTTGCCGTCCGGGTCGTCCCCGAGGCCGGTGTCGGCCAGTACCAGTCAAAATATTTTACTA
Organism: Salvelinus namaycush; assembly: GCF_016432855.1. Taxonomy (NCBI): domain Eukaryota; kingdom Metazoa; phylum Chordata; class Actinopteri; order Salmoniformes; family Salmonidae; genus Salvelinus; species Salvelinus namaycush. The sequence continues at coordinate 68,527,030 of NC_052307.1, forward strand.
TTTTTTACATTGTAGAATAATAGTGAAGGCATCAAACCTATGAAATAACACCTATGGAATGATGTAGTAACCAAAAAAGTGTTAAACAAATCAAAATATATTTTACATTTTAGATTCTTCAAAGTAGCCACCCTTTGCCTTGATGACAGCTTTGCACACTTTTGGCATTCTCTCAACCAGCTTCACCTGGAATGCTTTTCCAACAGTCTTGAAGGAGTTCCCACATATGCTAAGCACTTGTTGGCTGCTTTTCCTTCACTATGCGGTCCAACTCATCCCAGACCATTTCAACTGAGTTGAGGTTGGGTGATTTTGGAGGCCAGGTCATCGGATGCAACACTCCATCACTCTCCTTCTTGGTCAAATAGCCCTTACACAGCCTGGAGGTGTGTTGGGTCATTGTCTGGTTGAAAAACAAATGATAGTCCCACTAAGCGCAAACCAGATGGAATGGCGTATCACTGCAGAATGCTGTGGCAGCCATGCTGGTTAAAAATTATTCGGGATCAGTGTCCCTTCCAGGGGACAGTTGAGCTGACGTAGGCTAATGCTATTAGCATGAGGTTGTAAGTAACAAGAACATTTCCCAGGACATATACATATCTGATATTGGCTGAAAGCTTAAATTCTTGTTAATCTAACTGCACTTTCCAATTTACAGTAGCTGTTACAGTGATAGAATACCATTGTTTCAGGAGAGTGCACAATTTTTAACATTAAAATGTATTAATAAACAAATTAGGCACATTTGGGCAGTCTTGATACAACATTTTGAACAGAAATGCAATGGTTAATTGGATCAGTCTAAAACTTTGCACATACACGGTTGCCATCTATTGGCCAAAATCTAAATTGCACCTGGGCTGGAATAATACATTAAGGCCTTTCTCTTGCATTTCAAAGATGGTACAAAAAAAAGAATGGTTCTATGTATTATATTTTACCAGATCTATTGTGTTATATTCTCCTACATTCTTTTCACATTTCCACAAATTACAAAGTGTTTCCTTTCAAATGGTACCAAGAATATGCATATCCTTGGTTCAGGGCCTGAGCTACAGGCAGTTAGATTTGGGTGTCATTTTAGGCAAAAATTGAAAAAAAGGGGCGGATGCTTAAGAGGTTTTAAGTGTGCCTTGAATTCTAAATAAATCACAGACAGTGCCACCAGCACAGCACCCCGACACCATTACACCTCCTCCTCCATGCTTCACGGTGGGAAATACACATGCAGAGATCATCCGTTCATCTACTCTGTGTCTCACAAAGATACAGCGGTTGGAACCAAAAATCGCAAATTTGTACTCATCAGACCAAAAGACAGATTTCCACCGGTCTAATGTCAATTGCTTGTGTTTCTTGGCCCAAGCAAGTCTCTTCCTCTCATTTCTGTCCTTTAGTAGTGGTTTCTTTGCAGTAACTCGACTATGAGGGCCCGATTCAAGCAGTCTCCTCTGAACAGTTGATGTTGAGATGTGTCTGTTACTTGAACTCTGTGGAGCATTTATTTGGGCTGCAATTTCTGAGGCTGGTAACTCTAATGAACTTATCCTCTGCATCAGAGGTAACTCTGGGTCTTCCATTCCTGTGGCGGTCCTCATGAGAGCCAGTTTCATCGTAGCGCTTGATGTTTTTTTGCGAGAGAAAATTTTCCGGATTGATTGACCATGTCTTAAAGTAATGATGGACTGTCGTTTCTCTTTGCTTATTTTATCTGTTCTTGCCATAATATGGACTTGGTCATTTACCAAATAAGGCTATCTTCTGTATACCACCCTACCTTGTCACAACACAACTGATTTGCTCAAATGCTTTCCTACTTTTAATTAACAAGGCATAGCTTTTAATTGAAATGCATTCCAGGTGACTACCTCATGAAGCTGTTTGAGAGAATACCAAGAGCGTGTAAAGCTGTCATCAAGGCAAAGGGTGGCTACTTTGAAAAATCTCAAATATAAAATATATTTTGATTTGTTTAACACTTTTTTGGTTACTACATGATTCCATATGTGTTATTTCACAGTTTTAATGTCTTCACTATTATTCTACAATGTAGAAAATAGTTTTGAAAAATGACTGGTACTGTATACAGTATGTTCATTGTTTATATCTGTGTCCATATTGTCCAGGAGTTTCTAGTAGATAGAAAAACCCTTGAATGAGTAGGCGTGTCCAAACTTTTGACTGGTACTGTATATGCCGTCTGGTTATCTTTTTTCTATATTATTATTTTACTTAGTATTATTACTATTATTATTTTAATTATTGTTTCACTCGCTTCTCTTTGACCTGCATTGTTGGTCAAAGAGGATTCCACTGTACCCTGCAATCTGCGACCCTGTGCATGTGACTAATAAACTCTGATTTGAGGTCAGGAAACCTAATAAAACTCTTTGGAATGCACCTTGATAACAAGAACCACTTATTGTGGTCTGACAGCGGTCTGACTGCACCCTACAATCCTTAGGTGGAGCTGCGTGTTAGACACTTACATGCATACTGTACATAATATGTCGTCCCTGTGATGAGGGACATGTGTGCAGGGTTGGAACTAGACCCTGAACAGGTTCACTCTCCAGCCTAATAATCCCGCTGAAACCAGAGCTCAGCTTCAGACTTTCACATCAACATTCCAAAGCACACAGGAATACAGACGTGGAAGCATTCTGATTCCCGACCAAACCAGTCCCAGGTTTGCTGTTGCCTTTTCCGCCTCACCCCACACAGGCATTTATTTAACCATGGTATGGGATCTTATTCCCAGGCCACTGAAATTTGGGAATGACAATTTGGGAATTTATGGTAGTTTCTTGTATTTTGACTAGGGGGTAGGGGTGGGGCGGTACACTTTGTTGGCGAATCGGGTCGTATCCAATGTTTTGATATGTGCCACAGGGGCAGGGGGAGGGACAGAAAATAAAGATTTTCTAGTCGAATGGTCCCATGTTGTGGCATGCCATGGAAGGGTGGGTTGCTGTTATTACAACAAAGTCTGGAGAGCCTGTCTCCACCCCAGGAAACAAACCAGCTTGGTAGGGGTCAGGACCAAAACCGCAGGCCGTATCCTTCGTCTAAGAAAAAAAATATTAATAACAATGAGACTTTCTTATTCACATGAATAAAGTACAAATGATGAAAGTGAATAATCAACCATCGCCTCACAGAAGGCAGATAGTTCCATTGTCGGCTGTCTGAACAGCCATTGTGGTTTAAAGTTAGTGACCTTTACAGTCTAGAACAGGAGTGTCATCCACGGAAGGCTGAGTGTCTGCGGGTTTTGCATTTTTCCTTTCAATTAAGACCTAGACAACCAGGTGAGGAAGTTTCTTACTAATTACTGATCTTAATTCATCAATCAAGTACAAGGTTGGAGCGAAAACCTGCAGACTCTCGGCCCTCCATGGAATGAATTTGACATGTGGTCTAAAAGGTGAGAACAATAAGATTACATACTCACTTTTGGCCAGCATTGTGTGGGAGTTCAAAGTTCACAACCTCTGATGTCAGAAAGGTGCCCACCACCTGGCTTCAGTGGGTATGAAGCCAACAGCTACTGTACTCTATCTGAGGACTCAAACACAGGGAGGAGAGAGAGCAGGTGAGAGCATGGGTCACCATTTACTTTACACTACAGAGAGCTAGCGCTGTATCTGCCAGTCAGCAGTCCCTCAGACCTCTCTTTCATTAGAGAGATGCACAGGCCCCTTCCTGGCATGGACCGCAAAGAGAGAGCCAAGCATGCACCCACACACACGTGCGCACACACACCAGATAGGGGACTTAAAAGGCCTCTCCCAGGTGTTTGAACTGTGTTCCCATCATTACCCCCTTCAGCCTGGGGAGCTCTCCCTCTGACAGCCTTGTTGATCGATTGTAATTGTACAGTCCTAATTGATTGACTGCACTTCACTCAATGTAATATGCATTCGTTGGAGGTGACAGGTAAAAGGCTGGAGAATGTGGGTAATGACCTCCCTTCATGTCCTTTGGTGAATGACCCCGCACGGTAGAACTCACGGACACTTCACCATCTTGAGGATGGAAAGAGGAGAGAGACTTTAGCTTTTCTCTGTGTTATATTCTGCTGACCCAGGCAAAAGAAGGCTTCTGTTTCCCTTTTAATCACATTTCAGTTATTCTGATGGAGGATGGGAAACACACTGGTTTTGCAGTGGCTCTCTCTGTGTTCTTTAAAATCTACTATTTTCTCCCAGCTGGTCCAGGTAATTAATCATCCATACATGTTTTAAAACATCAGCGACTCTCCTCTCCTCCTCTCCGCTCCCTCACTTCTTTCCCTCTGTTGTCGAAATGTGTGAGTGATTACCACCAACCTAAATATATTACATATTCCAAAGTGTGGAAAATACACATATGGTGCCGGGTGCTTTGAAACAGCTCTTTATTTGAAGGATAAGCGGAAAAGAGGAAGCAAGCTGAATGGAGTGTGACTTCCAAGGCACAGGTGCGGCTAATGAACTAGCAGGAAAATGGAGACGTACAGTAGCAGGTCAACACTTTTACTTTTTACTGTAACAAGCCAAGGAACGGCAAAGGGCTCTTTTATTTCTACTGCTGCAGTCAGTTTCTCAAATCAAAGAATGAGCACAGGTCCATCCAGTCCAGGGGACAGAGAGCACATTAATAATGTATAGGCTATTTCTGAGGAGGAGCGATGGTATCCTGCAGTTTAAATATTAGAGTCCAATTGGGGGCTTTGTGGCCTGGCATGTACAGATCAGGCTGTGCATTAAGTGGCAGTGTATCCCTCCCTGGGTGTGTTATGTAGGCTCAGCATGGAGCCTTTCACTATCTGAACAGGCCCGGATGTACTGTACTGTACACCCGTCTGTCTGCAATGTCGTTGATTCAGACACGTAACTAGACTGTCATAGGCCACAAGGTTATGCATAACTATGTGAGGTCATGAATAGATAACCCCTACTAGACAGTATGAGTCTGGGAGTCACAGTTAAAAAAACAGAATGAAATGAAATATTCACTTATTAAAGTAAGTTAGTGTGAACTTACAGTGTGAATAGTAACTGTTGTGGCTTGTTCTTTCTCTCACAACTAACAACTTTGAAAGGAAAAATGTATGACTATTTTCTATATCTCTTTCACATAAAAAGCCCAAAACAGTTGAGTTGACCCAGGAAAACAGTTGACCAAGGAAACTGTTTTTGTGGGGAAATATTTCATTCTGATGGGTTCTGTTTGCTCCTGAGAGTTTTGTCATCCTTTGCTATAAGGTCGTAGCGCCATACGTAGGTAGGGTCAGCAATTCAGAAATGGCACCAACCTCATACCACACTTACACTCTCGCCCTCCTCGCCCTCCCTCGCCCTCCCTCACTCTCCCTCACCCTCCCTCACCCTCCCCTCGCCCTCCATGGGCCTACGGTCACTGCAGTCATAAGAACAGTTGCACGTTCCGAGTGCTTTGGTGAAGTGACACCGGAGGTTATTTCAAACCCCAGGAGGGTCCACCAAATACGCTCTCTCTTCAGAAGTTAGAAACAGCCCCTGCAGCATATTGTATGACCCTGGACTGTCTACTGCATGCCCATACACACACATACAGTATTTATGCACACACACTGTGTACATACACATCCATGTGTCTCACAATTCCTGCCGTAATTATTTTGTTTCATAGGGGCAACTGTCAAGGTGGCCAGCAGGCGGAACTGTAAATATAGCACCAAATCTACCCACTAAGAGCTGGATATGAGTCTAGGATGTTTCCTGAGTCTATCTGACAAAGTCAGAGACAGATCGGTTTCAGACTCATTTACCCCTCCTCCTCCATCCCTCCATCCCTCTCTCTCCTGCCTTTCCGAGACACAGTGGCCCTCTATCCAGGCCTATCTGGCTGTGCATCTGGATCATACGAGGCCTGTCGCATCCCACCAGAAATAGAGTGCCGGAAAAAGACTCCCGCCTGTCTACGTCACCTTATCGAGAACAGGGGACGCTGGGGAGAGGGAGAGAGTAGATTACCGGCGACTAAAAATAAATATGAAATATGGCTTCTGTTCTGCAATCTATATCTACCTCACTCTTCCTACCCCTCTCTTAGCAGGGTCTCTCTCTATCAGATAGGGGTCCCCTTGAACCAGTACCAAACCTAATGCCTGGACACTCAATTGACTGTGTGTCGTCTGTGCATTTACATGAAGCAGGCCCATACTCAATAGGACAGGGGCTCTATACAGTCATTATAACAAGGACACACACACCGCACAGGAGTGTCCTGACTTAATGTAATTGTTCTAAGCATCGGCTCTCACTCTGGTTTTAGCGGTCTCTGAAGACAGTGGGCATTGAGTCCTAATTGGGTCCAGAGCGAACCCTAAATCTGCGGTCTCCGTCGACGACCACTCGTGTTCATCACTGCACGACCATAACGAGCGTTTTGCCAACAACACAGAGCAGCTGATAAAAGGCCAGGTGGGTAATTGATGTGGTTACTAAGTGGCTCATTTGCATCCTTTATGCATATCAAACTAAGCAGCGGGTGGGGTGTGAGAGAGGGGGGGGTGGGTTTAGATGGGGATTAGGGGGGCGGGGGTTCGTTAAAAGGCAACATGGATGTTATATTTTACTCAGGAGAGCAGAGAAACCTTGGAGGACGCTCCAATTGTTAATTGAGCTCTTTTGGGGGTTCCTCTCTTCTCTCTTTCATTTTCCATCCATCCCTTTCTTCCCCCTTTCCTTCCATCTACCCCTCCTTCTATCTCTCCGTCTCTAGGGAAAGGGAATGAAAAGATACGCAGAGACCTTACAGGTAGTAAGGGATATCAGACATGCACGCTGCCGCTGTGGCTTCGGTTGGTAATCATCAGCTTAACCTGCCTTTAGAATAACTACAGCTCCTCCCTTAGGGCATTGGACAGAGGAGTGATGGGCAGCACCATAGAGGCCCCTACCATTTCCTTATAACTCCAGTATGACGACTTATGCCATGTACTACGTGACAGAGAGAAATTTGGCATATTAAAATTCCATCAATTATCAACAAGGTTGATTTCTCACGGTCTTCAGGGTTCATTTACTTTTCATAACACAAACCAGCAGAGTTCCAGACCTGAGTCTGATACAGGCCTATTGTGGTGGATATGTTAGTATTACACCTCTAATACTGCACACTAAAAGCCCACAGCTGTTCCCTAATTCGAGAGGTACAACAAACCGACTGCCAGGCAAAGTGGAACCACAAGGCCCTGGGTGTTGTTCCCCGAAGTCAGGGAGCCCTTCCAAGATGTAACAAAAGAACATTCCACACATGAATGGAGCGTATTCTTCAGCTCGTTTCTCCACACACGTGGGGAGATTTCCATTAAAATAAATAAGAGCCATATAAAGGCAACACAGACGCAAGACATTTTCATGAGAGGAGAGGATACACGGGAGACAGCTGCAGTGTGATCACACATTGCCTGTGTCTGTCGGGTGTGAGTGTTTTTCGGTAGGTATCATTGGAGAGGTGGATGATGACGGATGAGGATGAGGATGAATGATTGGCAAAATGTTTGTGATGAAGGCATCACTCAGTTCTGTTCCTGGCGGTTGCAGTGTTGTGGAGGTGCTCTACTGTACTGGAGCTGCTATTTGCCTTGTGGAATAAGGCATTATGGGCAGTAAAAATACAAACTTCAAAGCCATACAAAGCCAGATTTCTTATGTGTTTGTTTCTCTGTCTGTCCGTCTGTCCGTCTGTCCGTCTGTCCGTCTGTCCGTCTGTCCGTCTCTCTCCGTCTGTCTGTACTGTTCCATCTCTAAGGGATCCACCCTATGGGATCTCCCTCTCTGTTTGTCTTGGAAGAGGGGATAGAACCATTACCCTCTTAACACTGCACTAAAGACAGGCAGGCAGGCTGGTGAAACGTGTCCCCCTCCCTCTTCTCTCCTGTCTTTCCAGTCCAAGTCCCAGTCCCTGGCATGAGGTGTGTTAGTTGGATGGCTAATGCTGGTCTCTGAGGAGCACATCTGCTGTTTTAACGCTCCACTGTGGTTTATGGAGGTCTCAGCGCTGAGCCATAAGAGCTGCACCTGCGGAACCATCCAAACAAGAGGAACAGCGCTCGTATTGTAAAAGGCCCTCGTAACATAAATATTTCTCCTCTCTTGACTCTAAACTCACATAATGAAGCTGACAAAACTCACCACCTGTGTCTAGGATGTGGTGCTGAGGGAGAGAGAGGAGGGAAAGATGGGGAGAGGAGGGAAAGTAAAAGTATGATGAGAGGAGGAGAAGAAATTAAAAAGAGAGTGAAAGTAAGTGAGAGAGAGAAAGATGGAGAGAAAGAGAGAGTGAGGGGTGGGGAGAGAAAGAAAGTCTGAGAGAGAGGAGAAAGTTAACAGAGAAATAAAGACAGAAAGAAAGAGAGACAGACAAAGAGAAAGCTTGAAAGAAAGTGAGAAAGTGAGAGGGTAGAAAAAAGAGAAGGCCCTTTCCCTGGATGTCAATCCATCTCCAGCATGAAGAATCACTGGGGCCACCTGTGCCAGATGCTGGCTGTGATCATTAGACGTGTGGCTGGAGGAGAGGTGCTTACCCAAAGAGGAGAACTGTGTACCCGGCCCACCTGCCCGGGGATAACAATCTCCCTGGGACCCTTAAGCTGAAAGGAAAAGAGTGGCTAGTCTCTCTTATGCAGATGAAGCTAAATAAACACAGGCTATTTATCAGTGTGCAGGCCCCGCGGCCTGTCATCCCACCGCCTGCCTCCGCTCCATTCACCCATTCATCCACAGCACTGCAAGGGACCAACACAAAGGAAATCTTATGCAGGGAATCAGGGAGGGAGAACATTATGGCTGAAGTAAGCCAAAAAATGACATCTCCAGCTGGCCAAGAGGACAAATTAATATACAGAGATTGGACACTACATTAGTGCAGATGCTTGTGCTTGTCTTTCAGTGTACTTTGGTTGAAGTTGCAACTCGAGAAGTATCCTAACTTTAACACGTTGTTGTTATTGATGTGTAGGAGGGCATTGCAGCCATGGTGTCCCGTAAAGTCAGGACTCATCGACCACATTACAACCACACCACGACCACACATGACCGTTCGTCCTTCACACAGTAAAGTCCCTGGGGTTCCCCTGGGATCAAACGGACCATCAAAAACCACACATCCATTCTCAAAACTCTGTCATGTTTGCTAAACGCCAACCACAGGTGGTTCCCCTGCCCCTCGTCCCTCTTTTCTGTGCACCCTCTCTCTGCTCCGCCGGGGCGATTTCCACGCTCGATCCGTCATGTGTGGAGCTCCCAGTTAAATCCCTGTCGGAGCGCGGAGAAGCGTGGAGAAGCGTGGAGAAGCGTGGAGAAGCGTGGAAAAGCGTGGAAAAGCATGGAGAGCGATTCCTGATGCTTGGTTGCATCTGTGAGGTTGCTCCCCTGTGGCACAGTGAGTTTCCCAACGTACACACAAACTAGGAGACTGATTATCAACGCCACACTCCCTCTCTCCAGGGGCTATCTTTCTGCGTTAAGATGCCCTTAGTCACAGGGGTAGGAGGATTGGACTCAGCTCAAGTATTTGTTGAGCTCCTCTCTCTTTCTGTCGCTTCTATGATGGACGAATAGTGTTCAAGGTATCATGATTCGAAGTTTAACTCTTAGGATAACTAGTTAGATTTTGACTATTTTTCTTTAACTAGCTGTATTTAGACTTTTGGGATTATTTCTTAACACTTTGTGTTGAATACATATCATATGGATGATATGGCATGGTTATGAAGGAAATTAGCACAATGAGAAATAACTAAATGGACAAAAGCTTCATTGTGATACATTATAAGCACTGTTTGGGGCTCTGACTTGGGCATTTAGTCATTTCGGCATCAGACTTAGTTGTTTTAATCGGCAACCATTACAACCTGCATATCCACAGCAAACTGCTGAAGAAGGTTAATTAAGTGAATATTACTTCCTGACTTTCTACTGAAATGTCCACCTGGCCAATGAAATCTTTCTACAAACCTTCACCCTTCAGTAATCCTAACGACCATCTCCAACACAACGGCTTGCTCTTAAAATAGATGTACCTTGTTACACTGCTGCCTAGGTGTTTGTTTTGCCAGGCATCCTATAATGGGGTCTGGTATGGCCTATTATGGAGATTCTATGGGTCTCCCCGGTTTCACTCCAGGCCTAATAAGTGATCATATGGAGGAAGACGTATCATTCTGAGCGGCGGCCATATCTAATTAGAGCCATAATGCTGGGTGGAATGGCTCTATCAGCTGGGGAGAGGCAGCCTGCTTATCAGACCCTCAGGCCAATCGCCTCAGGTTTATTTCTCAGGAAATCATTAAGTGTTTCATAATTTCAGCATTTAAATGCTGTGTTTTGATCACTGAGCTGTGTGATTAAGGGTGTTTTTAATGGTTACTATCCCGCCCGGTAAGATGCAATTAAAATGTTTCAAGAGTGGAGATAGAGAGAGGAGTTAAGGGCAAGTGTTTGATACCCCTTGTAGTGACAACACAGAGTCTGAAGACCTTTCATCAGCCATGAGTGTGATTTCTAGAAGCAAAGCTTTCTCAATGACATGGTCAAGAATGCACATCAAATTGAATATAGACATTATTCATTTAAAACGCGATGTGCAGCCTACTCTCTGCAAACATACAGCATTACAGATAGATCATGCAGAAATAAAAGCCAAAAAGTTTAATGGATGTATTGTTGAATCCTTCCCAAAGAAAAAATGTGTAGCTCCAAAGCTGTCGTAGATAAACGTGGGGAATGACTCCTTTATTTCATTTTATTTTGTTCCTTTATTCGTGGTGCGCAGGTCTCTGAGGAGCGCTGGCATCGATTGCTGATTTAATGAAAGCGTCTGTTTCTCCTGGCTTCCCTCTCGCTCGCTCTCCCATTCCTCACTCCTCCGGGTCACTCCGCTTAAAATGCCTCCGTTAATCAGATTTCTGTTAAAAGCCGTAAATAGAATCAGAGCTCCGTTGCCAAGACACCCTCCTCTCCCTCCTTCTTCTATTCTCTTTCCCTCTCCACCTCTTTCTCTCTACCGCTCTCTCTCTCTAACTCTCTCTCCGTTCCACTCCCACAGCCTGTTCCAACTCCAGCACCAGGGCCCAGAGTCTCTCGGAGGCAGGCAGTGGACCAACAACTGCAGCCCTTTCTGGGTGTCTAATTGTGATAGAGATCTGGCCAAGTGGCTGGGTGGTTCAAATATTGACGGCTCCAAAAGGCTTCCAGGGTAGAACCTGATAATGCTGGAAGGTCAAAGTTAATGTGAGTCTGTACTGTTATAAGCAAGACAACAGGTCGAAAAAGGGTTCTTAGACGCATCAACCAATAAAGAGTACTGCTTGTTGCACACAGTGCCCCGTTGAATAGTACTCAAAGTCATAACAGAGTGAAAATCTATTTTTACAACATTCTCCAGTTGTTCAGTGTGTCTTCCATATGGAAGTGATCAGTACGTCCAAATCCTCCCACATTCATTTTGGCACAGCTCTGTTTGTGCTCTGTCAGAAGCCTATAAAATATGGCCTGTTTCTAGCCCTGTACAGGACGTGCCGAAGCGTGAAAGACTCGACTTTGCATTTACCACAAGTTTGGTTTACGTTGGGCCTATTTAAACTGGAGGCACTACTGTGGAAGGAAAACACAAACTGAGAAAATAAAAAACAAACTGCCATATTATCCAAGCTAATATCACTGTGGGCTCCTGAGCAGCACTGTTGATTCTTTAAATATTGACCCATGAAAGGGAATCTGAATGAGGATCAGAGTCCTGGCCCGGGCCAGACAGGGTGGTACGTTACAGTACAGGCAGGGTGGTACGTTACAGTACAGGGTGGGTGCCTCCTGTCCTATGGGTTTCTCTAACTTCTCCTGACTTCTCCTACCCTGGATGGATGAATGGATGGGCGGAGAAATGTTTATTTTTAACATCACCACACCAGGAGAAATCCTGGCAGAACCACAGACAGTCTGCCTACAACTGTAACTCCTTTCCATTGAGTAGATAACTTTGAATGATGATGGTTCACGGCTGCATCACAGCAAGGTACGGAAACTGCTCTGCATTCGACCGCGAGGCCCTCCAGCGGGTGGTGAAGACGGCCCTGTACATCACTGGAGCTGTGCTCCCACCCATACAGGACATCTACTCCAAGCAAGGGCTGAAGAAGGCTCCCAGCGTCATCAAGGACCCCACACACCACCCAGCCACGGACTATTCACTCCGTTGCCATCTGGCAGACTGTATCGGAGCGTCAGGTCTCGGACCAACAGGCTCCGAGACAGTTTTTTTCCACAAGCCATCAGACTACTGAACTCTTGAACCGGGACTGACCACCAGCACACAAACAGTCTAATACACTGACTGTGCACCTCCCTCTGTACTACACCACACACTCATGGGCTAAAACACACACTAACACACTCGCACACACACTCCGTGACTGCTACAGGACTCCTATTTAGTATTACTGCACAATGGCTATATATTATTACACAATATTTTTGGGGGCTACACACAATACCCCATAACGTCAAAATGGATTTATGTTTTTAGAATTTTTTTACAAATTTACTAAAAATGAAAAACTGAAATGTCTTGAGTCAATAAGTATTCAACCCCTTTGTAAGGGCAAGCCTAAATAAGTTCAGGAGTACAAATGTGCTTAACAAGTCACATAATAAGTTGCATGGACTCACTCTGTGTGTAATAATAGTTTTTAACATTGATTTTTGAATGACTACCTCATCTGTGTACCTCACAAATACAATTATCTGTAACGTCACTCAGTCGAGCAGTGAATTTCAAAAACAGATTCAACCACAAAGACCAGGGAGATTTTCCAATGCCTCCCAAAGAAGGGCACCTATTGGTAGATGGGTCAAAAAAATATCCCTTTGAGCATGGTGAAGTTATTAATTACACTTTGGATGGTGTATCAATACACCCAGTCACGCAAGCATCCTTCCTAACTCAGTTGCCAGAGAGAAAGAGATTTGACCATGAGGCCAATAGTGACTTTAAAACAGTTACAGAGTTTAATAGCTGTGATAGGAGAAAACTGAGGATGGATCAACAACATTTCAGTTACTCCACAATACTAACCTAATTGACAGAGGGGAAAGAAGGAAGGAAAAATATTCCAATACGTGCATCCTGTTTGCAACAAGGCACAAAAGTTTTTTTTTAAAGGCACAAAAATTGTCAAAGCAATTCACTTTTTGTCCTGAATACAAAGTATATTCAATCCAATACAACACATTACTGAGTACCACTCTCCATATTTTCTTGTAATCATTAAGGACCGGGGAGTTTGTCAGGATAAAAGAAGTGCTAAGCACGGGCAAAACCTAAAGGAAAACCTGGTTCAGTCTGCTTTCCACCAGATACCTGGAGATGATTTCACCTTTCAGCAGGACATTAACCTAAAACTGAAGGCCAAATCTACACTGGAGTTGCTTAGAAAGAAGACAGTGAATGTTCCTGAGTGGCCTAGTTACAGTTGTGACTTAAATCTACTTGAAAATCTATGTCAAGACCTGAAAATGGTTGTCTACCAATGATCAACAACCAATTTGACAGAGCTTGAAGAATTTAGAAAATAATAATGGGCAAATGATGCACAATCCAGGTGTTGAAAGCCCTAAAGGACTCAGACCATGAGAAGCAAGATTCTCTAGTCTGATGAAACCAATATTGAACTCTTTGGCTTGAATGCCAAGCGTTACATCTGGAGGAAACCTGGCACCAACCCTACGGTGAAGCATGGTGGTGGCAGCATCATGCGTTTCAGATGTTTTTCAGCGGCAGAGACTGGGAGACTAGTCAGGATCGAGGGAAAGATGAACGGAGCCAAGTACAGAGAGATCCTTGATGAAAACCTGCTCCAGAGCGCTCAGGACCTCAGACTGGGGGGGTGAAGGTTCACCTTCCAACAGGACAACGACCCAAAGCACACAGCCAAGACAACGCAGGAGAGGCTTCGGTACAAGTCTCTGAGTGTCCTTGAGTGGCCCAGCCAGAGCCCGTACTTGAACCCAATCGAACATCTCTGGAGAGACCTGAAAATAGCTGTGCAGCGACACTCCCCATCCAACCTGACAGAGCTTGAGAGGATCTGTGGAGAAGAATGGGAGAAACTCCCCAAATACAGGAGTGCCAAGCAAATTAGTGTCATACCCAGAAAGACTCACAGCTGTAATCGCTGCCAAAGGTGCTTCTACAAGATATTGACTCAGGTGTGTGAATACTTATGTAAATTAAATATTTCTGTATTTCATTTACAATACATTTGCAAAAATGTCTAAAAACATATTTTCAATTTGTTATTATTGGGTATTGTGCGTAGATGGGTGAGGAAAACATATATTTAATCCATTTTGAATTCAGGCTGTAACATAACAAAATGTGGAATAAGTCAAGGGGTATGAATACTTTCTGAACACACTGTATATTATGAGTATATTATGACAAATAAACCGACTTGAAATTGTTTCACTGGCCCATGAGGGCAATCAGTATACAATAGCACCTTTTCTATGGAATATAAGTCCAAAATGCTGCAAGGTCTAATAACCACATTGTTCCTGATGAATAGCGAGCCAAAATGATTATGGACTCGACAAAAACTCTTAATTAGCAAAGCCCCCCCTTTTCAATCAATTATCTAAATTACATTTATACAGTTCAATGATTACTGACCAAAAGGAGGATTCTTGAACTGGGAAGAATACGTTCTGCCATAAACGGAGCCATTTAATCGGTGACCACTCGATGAGGGAATCATGTCGTGATAATTAAATTGTATGGCATATCGGGAGTGTTAACTTCACTGGGTGCACATTGGACTGCCCTGCATTTCAATAGGCTTTTAAGGCAATTATGTGATGGGCTTGGACAATCATTCCTTTTTTCCCGGTCATTGATCTTTCTTCTTTTTGGCTCACTCAGACCCATTTCTCTCTTCAGCTGGAGACTTGCGTTCGATGATTCCTTCCCGATTACTATAAATCCATATTCAAGCCACAGAGTGGAGGGAGAGGTTTGGAGCTGTCAAAAGAGTTGCACTGATATTTCATCAACAGTGGACAACTTTGACCTCCCTCACTTCCCCTTCACTTTCAAAGTCCTAACGCTGTTATTACATTAATGGTGATTCATTAATGAGTTAAATTGAACCATTTTCATTATTTAGTGCATAATCTACTACAGTGGCAGCATTAAAATAATAATTTGTTTTAAGATTAGCTTGTTACACTCATGGTCCACTTATTGTTATCGATAATGAGAATGATTATTCCATATGAGAGGTTATTTGCCATGATCAAGCCATGCCATGTTAAAATCAGAGACTGGCTAAATGAAGTCCCCATGTGTGGTAGGAGGGAGAACACTACCCTCTAGAGCACAAGCCTGAGCAAGTCCTCATCCAGACAAGGTGAGTGGCAATTCAGGGATAAGTACTATTTAACCAGGGCCTGATACAATCAAAATCAATGGCTGGGTTTCCAGGACAAGTCAAAAACTGCCTTTGTTTTAGGCTATGCTGCAAAAATGAATGTTTTCAATTATATATTCAACTCAACATACAAGACAACAATACTTTTTCACAGATCCCAGGTGTTACTGGTTTGGATTAGCAGTGGTAGGATAGGACCTTCAGACTTTTCCCTGTCTATGTTACTTTCCCAGTCATATACTGAGACGTGCTAAAACAATGCAACAAATACAGATCACGTTTGGTCATTCTAGCAGTAGGGATCCACATGTATCCAAATTGGTGGCATTCTGTTGTTTTTTGGAGTTGTACAGTAGAATTGAACGATGAGGTTGGAATACAGCCACATCACATATTATTTGCATGGATGGAGTCACTTTATCCCTTCAAAAGCTCCATGATGTGTTTGCTGTGTTTGTGAAAAAGCTTTAATTTGGGGCTGGTTAGTGTACCAGTAGACATGGCAAGCATGGCATCCATTTTCTCCGTCCCCAGCTATCGCAGGCTAGTGTATTTTGCTTTAGAGTGATGGATTGTAAGTGGCTGTTACCTACCCCACTTTAAAGAGCTTAAATGACTATAATTGCAGCAGAAATATACGAAAGTCTGGCTTATGCCTCCTTTCCAGAGGCAGGAAGCAGAAACAAGCAGCTGTCATGGGATCTGAAATCTCATTATTTCAAACAGCCCACTCCAGTCCCTATAAAGCTCCTCGCAGTCACCAGAACATTTGTTAAACACACCAATATTGTCGCGAGGGCAAATTAGTCACGTCATATAGGTTTTTTTCTTTGAATGCTTGTTTTTTTCTCTCTTTGTTTGACTTTAGAGAGCTAACAATTTGCTGTAATCTATTAGCATCCGTCAATTAATCAAATGGTTGCCGTGGCGGCGGCGGCCAAGGGGAGTGTTGTGATTTAAGGGCCATAACAGCATCCTCTCTCTCCGCTCAAGCACCTGCATTTCATTTGTTTCTGTTTCCCCAAGCCGTAAATCTGGGCGACCTGTCAGCGTGCCATAATATTAGGCCAATAATCAAAGTCAATTATCGTCCTCACTCTCCCACCTCCCCCTCCTCCCTCCTCCCGCCTTCCCTCCACCCCTCAAAACCACTCTCACTGCTATTGAAAACAACAGCTATTAAGGACCTCGCTCTGTCTTTTTCTTTCTCTTTCTCCCTTTCTCTCTCGGTCGCTCTCCCTCTCTCACGCTCTGCTTCTCTCTCTCTCTCTATCTCTCTCTCTGGGTCTCACCAACACCAGCTTTTATCCTTATTACCTTATTACTGATACAGTATTATTACTCCATAGTCAGAGTACCCCTCTCTCATATCCTCTCTCTCCGTCTTATGCACGTCATCAAAAAAGTGCTTCCTGGTGTCAAACGGGCGTATGATAGACGAGCGTTTCTGCAGCACGAGGCCTGGTTGGGTATTGTGCCATGAAGCCGGTTTTATAAGGTCCATGATAGATGTTGTTTAGAGTGATTTAAGCGCCCCTTATGTTGGTGTCAGCATCTGACCCACGGCAGTGATCAAGCTATCAGATATAGAGAACGGAAACAGACGTGAAATATGAAGGGAGGGATCGAAGGAGGGAGGGATAAATTCTTGCAGGCCTGGCACCCTGCCAGGTTTAAGAGGGGGGAAGCCTATAGCCGTATCTGCCTACTGCCTGAGGGGCTCACTGAGGGTCCCCTGGGTACAAGGGCCTCTCTGCCAAATCATGCACACTGTAGATATGTGGTTGGAATGCAGCACAGTACATCAGAGCTACTATACAGATGGATTGGAGTCATACCTAAATGACCCTGTTGATAAACTGATTTGAATCCGTCTGTAATACGAGCAGATGATTCTACTCTGAACTGGTTTGACCCAGACACACACTAGGGCGGTGAATGTTTCAACTTTAAAACGTTTAAACGAGATCGGGATCCTTAACTTAAAGAAAAAACCCTAACCAAAAACACAAAATTAAAATGTGCAGTGCAGTTATCACGAAACACATTATTTTCCATGTTTTGGCCTAACTAAATGATATAGGCCTGGGGAAAGTTGTGTAACTGAAATAAAACCAGAGAGGAAGAGGTGAACTTTAGGCTACTTTGGTGAATTTGCGAGGCACGCAAGACATTGCGAGATTCAGATTACCTAAACATATGCACATCACGGTTCTTTCTGCATGCTTCCTCCTCTCTCTCCCTCACGCTGGCTCAGCCTGGGGCATATTCATTATGCCGATTCTGTAGCAAAACGTTTCGGAACCGAAGCAAATGGAATGAAATGGGGAGGGACCTACCTGAGTTTGTCAAACAGAAACAGGTGCAAACTGTTTGAACTAATGATTACAACCCTGCTCTTTCTCTTCTCTAATGGTGAGACTTCAGTCTGTTGAGTGTACAATATCCCAGCCTATTCAGTGATGACAGGCCCTGCTTGAAGTAGTGAGACATTGCAAGCCAAGAAATTGTGAGATACAGCATTCCATTGTGTTAGATAGATAGGCCTAGTGCACGGTTCTGACTGTCTGCCTCGTGGCCGACCTGCCTGTACTGTGATGTGCCCCTACCCTCTCTCTCTGTCCCTCGCTAGCTCGCTATGAAAGATGTGAATGTTTGTGTTCTCGGAAGTACGGCAACTAAATCAGTCTCCTTCATACCAAAAACACTAATATTGACACTCAGAAATGGGAGTCAACACAGGGAGTCGACGGGCAAGGAGTCGAGGAATACATTTTTTGGGAGTCGACTCTCCACCACTACGTCATCATCAGAGAAAGGCAAGCGACATCAGTGATGTCCTGTATGGCAATACTTTGAGAAGTTAAATGAGAAGGAAATGCAAACATTGTGAGGTGGAATTGAGGTACAACGTTGGTAGTGCATGTGCAATGCTTAACCATCTGAAAGGGATGCTCTGTGAGACCCAAACCGTTGCTGACAGCAGCACAGCTGCATTGTGAATTCACATGGAATTTTATTCATTATTTTTATCGTTTTAACGGAAAACCGATTCAAATAAATTCTGTTTAAACATTTAGAAAAATGGTCCATTTGCCACATCCCTAACACACACACACATGAGCACCGTGGCCTGGCTCTTGACGTGCTGTCCAAGTGTCCAAAGCTCCAGAGTTCAGCTGTGTAAACAGAGGTCTGACTCCCTCTCCTCTACTCGCCATGCCCTGGGCCTGTACTGAACTATACTGTACCTGTGGGCTACGGCCATGCCAGAAACACAGCCAGACCTGCCAAAACCTGTCAGTCTGCAGCCCACCCTCTCCTGTACCTCTCACTATACCGGCCAAGTAATCCAGAGCACTGGAGACGTGTGTGTGTGTGTGTGTGTGTGTGTGTGTGTGTGTGTGTGTGTGTGTGTGTGTGTGTGTGTGTGTGTGTGTGTGTGTGTGTGTGTGTGTGTGTGTGTGTGTGTGTGTGTGTGTGTGTGTGTGTGTGTGTGTGTGTGTGTGTGTGCGTGTGTGCGTGCGTGTGCGCGTGTGCGTGTGTGCGTGGGTGAATGCGTGTGCATTCTTGGGAGGTTTTTGTGGTTCATGCTGTACTTCCTGATGCCCTGGGTACTCTCCCCTGAGCCCAGGGGTCGTTTCCTGAGGAATTCCAGCTGACAAACACCTGACCCTAAGCAACAGTCAAACACAGAGGTCGAGGTGGGGTATATCAAAGACTCTGCTGTCTTAACTACACTCTACAAGTTCTCTACATGTCCTCTCATCAGAGAGATGCTTTATTGAATGTGAACGTGATGAACACACTTCAGTGTATGTTTGGATTGTGTATTAATCTTAAACTACAGTAATACTACTGATGTATGATTTAGTATTTGAATTGCTTAATATTTGTTTTAATATTTACTGAAATGTAAACACATTCTCTGAAAGTTATTATGCAGCCATGCACCATTTTGCATTCTGTTTTACAGCTAACAAAGGATGAATGCACTTTTGACCTGCCAAAATAGAGGATTGTACAGTACCACTTTCACAGCAAAATAGCATGAAACAGTTTTTGTAGTATGTTTGTTTTGTTGATTTAATTAACTTCTTGGCAACGTTCCCCCACCATGAATTCATCATCAAATAAATCTGATTTCCCATTTAGTTTTCAAAGACCTTGTGGTAAGAAAATAAAAGGTCTTGCCAAGCAAAATTGAAAGTCAGCCATTTCATGAGACTGAAACATATATGATTAACTCATATTTGTTTTAGAAAAACTCAAGTCATATCCAAATAAAAACAGGCACAGTGGAATTATTTTGTTTGTCAAGGACTTAAGACAAGTTTCTCTACCAAAGCCAACAGTACCACTCCCTATGCTATAGACCAGTGGTTCCCAAACTTTCTATAGTCCCGTACCCCTTCAAACATTCAACGTCCAGCTGTGTACCCCCTCTAGCACCAGGGTCAGCACACTCTCAAATGTTGTTTTTTGCCATCATTGTAAGCCTGCCACACACACACTATACGATACATTTATTAAATATAAGAATGAGAGTTTTTGTCACAACCCGGCCCGTGGGAAGTGACAAAGAGCTCTTATAGGACCAGGGCACAAATAATAATATAATAATAATCAATAATTTTTGCTCTTTATTTAACCATCTTACATATAAAAGCTTATTTGTTCATCGAAGATTGTGAATAACTCACCACAGATTAATGAGAAGGGTGTGCTTGAAAGGATGCACATAACTCTGCAATGTTGGGTTGTATTGGAGAATCTCAGTCTTAAATAATTTTCCACACACAGTCTGTGTTTTCATGCGAGTGAGAGCCGAGAATCCACTCTCACATAGGTATGTGGTTGCAAAGGGCATCAGTGTCTTTAACAGTGTGATTTGCCAAGGAAGGATACTCTGAGCACAGCCCAATCCAGAAATCTGGCAGTGGATTCTGATTAAATTACATTTTCACAGAACCGCTTGTTGCAATTTCGATGAGGCTCTCTTGTTCAGATATCGGTAAGTGGACTGGAGGCAGGGCATGAAAGGGATAAAGAATCCAGTTGTTTGTGTCATCCGTTTCAGGAAAATACCTGCGTAATAGCGCACCCAACTCACTCTGATGCTTCGCTATATCACATTTAACATGGTCCGTAAGCAAGAGTTCCCATGCACACAAAAAAATCATACAATGATGGAAAGACCTGTGTGTTGTCCTGTTAATGCAGACAGAGAAGAGCTCCAACTTCTTAATATAGCCTAAATTTTGTCCCGAGCATTGAATATAGTTGCGGAGATTCCCTGTAATCCTAGATTCAGATCATTCAGGCGAGAAAAAACATCACCCAGATAGGCCAGTCGTGTGAGAAACTCGTCATCATGCAAGCGGTCAGACAAGTGAAAATGATGGTCAGTAAAGACAACTTTAAGCTCGTCTCTCAATTCAAAAACTTGGCAACACTTTGCCCCTTGATAACCAGCGCACTTCTGCATGTTGTAAAAGCGTTACATGGTCGCTGCCCATATCATTGCATAGTGCAGAAAATACACAAGAGTTCAGGGGCCTTGCTTTAACAAAGTTAACAATTTTCACTGTAGTGTCCAAAACATCTTTCAAGCTGTCAGGCATTCCCTTAGCAGCAAGAGCCTCTCGGTGGATGCTGCAGTGTACCCAAGTGGCATCGGGAGCAACTGCTTGCACGAGCGTTACCACTTCACTATGTCTCCCTGTCATGGCTTTTGTCTTCCTTAATTGACCCCCCATGAACGTAACAGACATATACCAGGAGCTGTGCCAGGCCCGCCACGTCTGTTGACTCATCCAGCTGTAATGCATAGAATTCACTGGCTTGTATCCGAAGCAGTAATTGTTTCAAAACATCTCCTGCCATGTCACTGGTAAGTCATGAAACAGTGTTGTTGTCTGTATAGTTTTTTTATCCGCGGCAGCAGGAAGAATTAAGTCCTCCACAATAGTATGGGGCTTGCCTGTCCTAGCTACTCGGTAGCTCACCATATAAGACGCTTCTAGTCCCTTCTTATTAATGGTATCTGTTGCTTTAATACATGTCTTACTACTCGAAAGTCATCTAAATTGTCGCTCAAAAAACTCCCATGGATTATTTTTCAAATTGTCATGTTTTGTTTCTAAATGTCAGTGCAAGAGTGTAGGTTTCAACGAGTTGTGAAACTTTTGCACATATAACACACTGTGGCTGAGGAAAGGCACTACTCCCAATATGAGTGAACCCCAAATCAATGTAGTTCTCATCATATTTACGCTTCTTCGATAATCCAATGTCCTGTCTGTTGTTCAGTATTTTCCTGGGTAAGGGGGCAGTAGCTCTTCGGCTGCATCAGATTGTCAGTGTCCATGCTAGCTGGGCTATCAACAAATGTAGAGTTACTGATGCTAGCATTGGATGTGCTCGTAGAAGCAGAACAACTTGTGTCGTCGACAGGTGCAGGTGTAGTACTACTGGTAGTAGCAGTACTACCAATAGAGCTGGCATATGTCCCTATGGACGCGGGCCTTACTTTTTTTTAACCATTTATCCATTTTCGAGCAAACGGAATGAGCAGCAGCTGCGTTTGGCTACATACGGACCATTAATGGAAATCCCGCAAGAGAGTAATGGTTAATGTGATTGGATGTTAATTATTTGACTAGGCTACCTGTATTTGACATTGTGTTGTTATTTCGCTGAACACTAGATGGTTTAATTTTATTTTTGGCAGTGAAATGAGGCTACTCAGGCGAGAAAAAAAACTCACGCAAATGTATAGCCCGTTGGAAAATATAAATGGAATGTTTGAAAATGTGAAGAAAAAATATCAATTTTTTGTTAAATGTGAATCACATTTTTATTTAGTGTACACCCGACGGCATTGTGCACACCCCCGTACCCCAGTTTGGGAATACCTGCTATAAATTAATATTTGTAAATGTGTTGGGAACATTCTAGAATAACGACATTACTGTATACATACACTACCGGTCAAAAGTTTTAGAACACCTACTCATTCAAGGGTTTTTCTTTATTTTTAGCAATAACACATATGGAATCTTGTAGCAACCAAAAAAGTGTTAAACAAATCAAAATATATTTTATATTTGAGATTCTTCAAACAGCCTTGATGACAGCTTTGAACCCTCTTGGCATTCTCTCAACAAGCTTCACCAAGAATTATTTTCCAACCGGAAGGAGTTCCCACATATGCTGAGCACTTGTTGGCTGCTTTTCCTTTACTCTGCGGTCCAACTCATCCCAAATCATCTCAATTGAATCATCTCCCTCTCTCCCTCCCTCTCTCCCTCCCTGCCTCCCTCCGACACCTTACAAGTGTTTAGGAAGCAGTGTATTTACTGTTAGTCATGGCATCTATGGTGCACTGTAACACTAAGAGGGATCTTCTCTCCATGGGTGTTAAGACAGAAAGGGTACCCCACAGTGAGATAGAGAGATGATATCTTCTTCCTGTCCCTGTCTAAGACAGTAACACAACACACTGCACCAGCAGGTGACAAGCCTCAGGAATCTCACTGTCTTTTTCTGGAACACATTACATTAGATAACATCACACTCTCACCCTATACAGGTAGATAATGTCACAGACTCAAACTGTAACCAATCACATCATAGGCAAATATTGCCATAGTATCATTCTGTGATCAAGTACATTTTGAAGGTAGATAATGGCACTGCCCTACTCCTATAACAAAGTAAATTGAGTAAACTACATTGTACAGGACAATTGTTCTAGTCAAGACTTTGCCTGAGAACTGCGGCACAAAATATTGCACAGCTGGGTAAACAAGGACCTGTGTCACAAACATACTGTATACCTATGTTACAAACATCTCAACTCTCGACATGCTCTCGTACAAGCAATCGAAGCAACACGCAGTCTTCACAGGCCCACAGAACAGAAACTCCCATTCAACATCTTCCTCCCCTCATTCATCCATTGAAATGACTGTTACAGTGGCCAATTTCATGGATGTCAAAGTATTCCTGAATCCCTCCACTTCCCTGGAGTGAGGAGAGACTTCCAGGCCTTCATAACTCATATTCTCTAGCCAACAGGCAACATTTCAACACCATCATTCACATTTGCTATTACAGGGATAGCGTGAGCTGTTCTCTATGTCTCCCTGTTGGGTGAAATATGAGCAGATATCTATTCGTCATGCTGGTTATGGATGGGTGTGTGCTCAAATGTATGCTAAGAACCGGTCATTTATAACCACACTGCTACAAACAATCATACGTATATAAAACACGTATGACTAATGTACAGTGTATGCCTTTATTTTCCCTGGTGGGTTATTGACAACAATCTCCTTTTCAAATAAGACCTGTAAGAGGTGTAGCCGACAGAGACAATGATTATTTCACTAATAAATAGTCCTCTTCTTCTCTAGACTCAACCTTTGACCCTTGAACTGGTTCCCTGTTTCTTTGAAACATTTCCCAATCTGATGCAGAGATTGTGGTTAAGGGATCTGGGCATGTTTTGAATCCAGAGGAAACTGATTCAGTGTTGCTTTACCAGTGACCCTCTCTCTTTTCTCAGTCCTGACTGGCTGTGATTGAAGGGGTCAAAGGTCAGCTGTTAAGCTGCTCATGACACATCCCTTGAGAATTGTCCATGTGCGTGTATGCTCACAGGCATTGGCCAGAGTAGCCTGCAGTAATAAAACTTATTTTCATTAATAAAATAAACCTTACCTCAAAGAGATATATTGTGGTCGCTTTAGTTATATTAGATACAGAATTATGGAATTGATTCCCATTCATAATCTTTTTATTCCTAATAGCTGTTAGGAAATATTGCACTGTGACATGTTATGGTAAGCCTGTCAGTGGCAATACTAACATGAAGTGAACCGGGTCAGTATTTCAACGGAGGTCAAGAAAGGTCAAGAGAATCTTACTCTGTTGTATAGAGTGCAAGGCCTATATTTACTTGTTGAACATCCTGCAAAGGGAAAAACAGCTAGTTCCAGGTTTTTACTGACAATGTGAGTTGACCGGAAATAACTCTGGGCCTTAGTCATATGACCAGGACCAACTCCTGTCCCTACACACAGTATACTAACCCAGGCCTGAGTACCATGGCTGCTGTTAGCCTGCCTGTCTTCGTGTCTCCGTGTTAGTAATTCCATTTGAGCCACATTAACACTGCATGATGAGGTGTTAATGTTTGCCCGATCTCAGAGGGGGAGATTTTAGGGCCTTCAGCTAAGGCTGACATCTGGTTTCCATTAACTCTCCAGTCACACAGGCTAGCCCCTCTCATCCACTGGATGATCCACTCCTTTACCTACTTGACTTAACCCACCTTGGCTTCTGTATGGAGGACAGGCCATTGACCAATGTTGTCCATCCCACTTGGTTTAGAGTTGTTTCATGTTGCACCAGTGAGGACACTCCTAACGTAACCCTGTTGTACACTTAAGACTGAGAGGGAATGGTCCTGGATAAAGAGCTACCACAGTCTGAGACTTCTGTGAGTCGTTGACAAGAGTGAGGCCTGTAATCTTCAACGATGAAATGACAAACAGCCATGCTCATTTTGAGGACTCAACATGTGACTATAAGCAAGATGAATTGACAGTCATGCCTAAGCATCAAATGATATCCTGACTTTAACTGACACACAGTGTTTTTCCACCATGCACATCTGCTTACTGTTAATGCCCACAGTGCCCACATTACGCCCACTGGCTACTCTGTGGCGGTTCCCTTACATAAGCAAGACATGCCGAAGTCATGACGGGACGACCCAGGGCTGTCCCTCTTCTCCCATGTTCATCAGTACGGTCAATGAACCACACAGGATTTCCCACCACTGTCATAGAAATCTGGCGCCTGGCGATTAGGGCTTACGCCTTGTGCAATGTGATTATATAATGCTCTGGATGTATCTCTGACTCTGACCATTAGGTATTAACATGAAATGTTGTCCTCAGTACAGTTTAAAGAAAAGGTGTGGTCCTCAGAGCATCATGCTAACACACAGATGGGAAAGACATGAACCTTGTAGTGTTCTGTAAGACAAATCCAGATATACTGCAGGCAGTACGGCTACAGGTGATGGCATCTGATCTCCTGCATGTTCTAATGATGAACATGGAACATGAAACAAACTAACACTGACACTTTCTGAGATGTAGAATGCCAATGCACACACATGAACTATACGACAGTAATGCATTGAACACACACACACACAAATAAAAGTCCTACCAGCTCATGGAACATGTAAGTAGAGGGGAGCACAAGAGATTTCAGAATTACCACTGTAACCCAGCAAGAGGTTTTCCTAAATCTCCTCTTACAGAATGGGTGGCAAGACACAGGGCACACAGCCAAACTGTCTGTCTGTGTGTGTGTGTGTGTGTGTGTGTGTGTGTGTGTGTGTGTGTATGTGTGTGTGTGTGTGTGTGTGTGTGTGTGTGTGTGTGTGTGTGTGTGTGTGTGTGTGTGTGTGTGTGTGTGTGTGTGTGTGTGTGTGTGTGTGTGTGTGTGTGTGTGTGTGTGTGTGTGTGTGTGTGTGTGTAGAACTTAATCCAGTGTTCAAGACTATTCAAGCCCAGCATGCTGAGACTTCACACTCTCCACCCCAGAAACCGGTTCTGGTCTTTCTAAGGGGGGCTCTCACTCTCCCGTCACGCTATATACCACATCCTGGCACCTGCACCTCCCAGTGGGAAGAAGGAGAGAAGGAAAGAGAGAGAGAGAGAGAGAGAGAGAGAGAGAGAGAGAGAGAGAGAGAGAGAGAGAGAGAGAGAGAGAGAGAGAGAGAGAGAGAGACTGTTGATGTTGGAAGCCACCAGCGGAGAAGGCGACAAGCCAAACTCCAGGAGCTGGGCTGAGGTGCGGGCCCTCCCTCATCCTATCCTTCTCTCTTTTCCTCTCTCATCTTCTCTGTTTTTAAACCACTCTGTTCCTCTTCTCCATTATTCCTGGCCCATTCTTCTACCCAGCTAACTATCTCCTCTCTTCTCCTCTTCACTTATGTACCACTCATATCTGCTCTTCTCTTTCATCTGAACATGAACGTACACATCCTTTCTGCACAACATGTTTGAGTTTGGGTTTTCCTCATGGAGCTTTTCTGTCTGTTTCAGAAGAACACTTCATTTCTGAGTATCCCTTCTGTTCGGTCTCCTCCTATCCTCTTCTCTGCCCTCTGCTAATGCAGGCATGAATGAGCCCCAATGCCCCTCTTGCCCTGTTGTTGTTCCTCTCTGTGTCTCACAGTGGAAAAGACATCTGTCCATTGAGAGGAGAGCTGGGTTCTCTAGAACAGCACACATGGCCAAGCCTTTGATTGAAGTTGTTTTCCAAGGGTTACTTATCTGATTATGAACTTCCAGAAGAGGAGTGAGTGCAAAATATGGTGTGTGTACTAGGGGTGTAATGGTACAAGTATTCATACCGAACCGTTCCTACGGAGACCTCAGTTCGGGTCCGCACTGTGAACCTGAATGAATACATCAAATAAATAAGGAACAAAGAAAAACAAGCTGCTTTCTATGCTTGGTATGCCTGTTGAGTAAAACATTTCAGGCTATTCCATTAAAACAACAAGAGCCTATGCACATGTTGTAATCAAAATTCAAATCAAATTTGGCGCATTTCAAACTGTCCTTTTGTGAGGTGCAGCCGGGAACTAGTTCTGTATAGTTCTGTACAATGGCGAGTGGTGGGGTCGATAAACCAGGAGGATTCTCCGTCATCGTTAGATTAACGGCGATGGACAGAGAGGGTATATCGCCACTGTTTAACGAGAATAGCCTATGCAGCAACAACACCTCAAACATGTTGACACGTTTACGCTGACATCACCCCAGTATTCCTGCCACCGGAACAAGACGGAAACGCAAAAAAACAACATGACTTCTTTGCCCTTCTGCAGTCAAGCAGTCCTTTGCAGCTGATTCTGACTGGGCCAAATAAATTACAAGTGCGATAGGTATGTTTATAGCCGCGGATATGCGCCCATTCTCAGTGGTTGAGAAGAATAGTGGGTGTCAGCACCTCGTGGAAATGTTCGAGCAACATTACGAACGTCACCCTCGAGCACCCATTACAGCTAACACGAAGTACCCGCTCTAAGCAAGCTAAAGCCGAAGATGTCAATGAATTGGCCAATGCACCCTGAGTTGCGCTTACTGCAGATGGATGGACCAGCAAGGCTACAGAGAGCTACTTCACAGTGACAGTCCATCACATTACCCCGGAGTGGGAAATTAGAAGTGCAGTGCTACAGACACGCCCCCTTCATGAGAGTCACACAAGTGTGCATACTATTCTCTTCGTAAGAAAGCATGGTAGAATAGGTCTATACAGGTCTGAGCCATGTTAAATATTGACTGCACGAGCATATTGCACTTTATCTTAGTGTTGTTGATGAGTAACTGTGTGTTTTCATTGAAGAAAATACAAAGTGTTGTTATTCCTGGTTGGACTCTCATCAGGGATTATATTACTCATGATCATATGGAATCATGAATACCGAACAGTTTCTATTTCATTTCCCCACTGTACTGAAACCGAACCGTGACCCCAAAACCGCAATACCGTGGGTTTGGTGAACCATTACACCCATAATGATTATGATTCTCGTTAGTTCACATTTCAAATGTGATAATGCGTTATGTCCACCTCAAACTCTCAACCTTTAAAACTATTTGTCTTGCATTCAATATGAAATAAAGAGCATTATAGAAGGTTACATGAGCCGGATATGTTAAGGGCAAACCCTCTTCCATGAAGCCATATTGGACAAGTGGATCATGTTCTTATATAATAGGTCTTTAAAGAAGACATCTCTCCAGTGCCAGGGTCTTGACACTCTTGGATCTCAGGGAGGAAATGGAACTTTACAAAGAAATAATACTGAATGGCCGCAGCGGAACAGGTCCAAAGCCAGACTCTCAACACAATGAGCTGAAACCCAACCTATCACACCACAGGATGGAGAGAAGGAGTGATGGAGAGATGGAGAAGATGCAGAGAAGGAGCTATTGAGAGTTCCATTATATGTAAGGGAAACATCAGTACATCGTGGTACGTTTTTATTCGGCCTCAACATTTTGTTCTCTACATGATATATTTTGAGGGAGACAGCGTTAACCCATGGGAGCTTTATATTCCATCCCATGACACTGAAGTTACCCCACAGCTGAATTAAAGTTCATGGTGCTGTCGTGATAAATTGAGACATACAGTTTGTAATCAGTCTACAAAGGCCCTGTCCCCTTCAGAGGTGACCTCTAGTACCACTCCTCCTCCTCCTGTTCTCTCCATCCTCCTCTCCTCCTTAGGCTTCACAACCTCCACCCTTTATCCACCACATCCTCTCTCTCTCTCACTCACACACACAAACAACAACACTCACACACCTGCCATCCCATGTAGTTCTTCACCCCACTGCTCTGATTACTGGTAACACTGTCTAGCCTATTTCCACTTACAGCACCTTGTCTCCTCTCTCTTTATGACATTATTACATCTCTTTATCACCACCATCAATACTCCTCCACCACCCAGTGTGTGTGTGTGTGTGTGTGTGTGTGTGTGTGTGTGTGTGTGTGTGTGTGTGTGTGTGTGTGTGTGTGTGTGTGTGTGTGTGTGTGTGTGTGTGTGTGTGTGTGTGTGTGTGTGTGTGTGTGTGTGTGTGTGTGTGTGAGTGTGTGTGTGTGTGTTACGCCGTATGATGATCCTAGTTGGCCAAAGCACTAAAGCATTATTTAGAATTGTGTAAATACAGCATATGTTACATTCCAGCTTATAGTTTATGTATTCTCTATCCCACATCGTCACCACTTCAGTTATATGGAGAAGATAATCAGTATTGATCACTGGGCTTGGATGTAATTTTCTCGCATGTTAATACAGGTTGGCTGCTCAGTGTTGTCCTCTGAGGAATGCAGAGGTTCGATAATTTGACTAACCAAGCATGTGGAGGTTTTGTTACAGTCCTGATAAACAAATGAATCAAAAGGAGATTAAATAGACATCACTGAGAAATCCAACTCCATTTCTCAAACTCTTAACCTACACAGATAAGACAGGGACAGGAATAATGACAGGGAATCACCAGAAGAAGAGATGAGAGAAGAAACCACAAATAAAGAAAGGGAAAATGTGTTCCATAATTTCCATACCGCTCCTCTCATACATATGTCATATGTTTCACACACATTTAAAGCGGACACTTTATAAACACATATCTCTCCTCTAGTCGTTTAATAACTTCACCACAAATCCATCTGCCATTTCCTTCCTCTTAGTCCAAGGTTAGTCTTTCCAAGTCCAGCCCCGGAGTTTTCAACCAAATACAAAACCCATATTGAATGCAGATCATGTTTTTGGAGTGTGGGACATTTCCAGGTGTCGGCCAAAGGGGAGTGGGCCGATGAGGGATGGAGGAGGGATAAGAGGGGATGGGGGGGTGTCCTGAAAAAATTCTAATTAAATCTTAAATAAATCAAACCAGCACACCACCTAGCAAATCACTCAGAGTAACAGAGATGTTCACAGGCAATATTGTATACTGGGTCTCAGTGCTGAGTCTATGAACATCGTTTCAAAATGGTTTACAAAGACATTCAATATCAATTTATATGGTAAATCTATATTGTCAAAGTAAACCTTTTATTATTGATATTTTAATGCTTATCTATTTCAAACACTTCTAAAACATGGGACCGAAATGGGAAAAAGTGTTTTCACTATAATGTTGTTGATGGTTGTCTGCCAGGAGCGTGGAGGCTCCAGTATGTTGCCTGCTGAGGCATCAAACCACAGGAGATGAGGCTGTTGTTCATGACAGAGGGACAAAGTAGAACAAATGAGCCCCTATTCTGGACTACCTTAACAGACAGAGATCGATTGAGGTGAGGAGATAAATAGAGCTGGTTTATAAATACACAGAGGCCTACCATGAAATGGAATAGTGACATGTAAATACACAGAGGTCATCACACATCATACTGTTGGCTGTGTTGCACACACAGAGGCACATTCAGTGGAAACTCAAACACAACTGTGCATGTGTAAGTGTAAAGTCTGTGTACAAAAGGCATAATTCAAGTACATAGTTCCATAGTCTTATCAAACCAATGTCTCTCAGTAGCAGACACTACACCCATCCTTATCATTCAGAACATGATGAGGAAAACCACAGAGCAGGCCCAGGCTTCCAGCTCAGTAAATAACAGTTAGGCCAATGGAAGGGAATTATGGACGAAGGGACGACAGAGGCAGGTAAGTAACAGTCACTTAGGCCAATGTAAAGGAATTAGGGGTGAGGAGAAGACACAGGATCACTAATGGGGATGAATGGTAGACATCAGCCAGAGAGAGGGAGAGAGAGAGAGAGAGAGAGAGAGAGAGAGAGAGAGAGAGAGAGAGAGAGAGAGAGAGAGAGCGAGAGAGAGGGCTGGATCTGCCCGTAAACTGCAGAAGAAGTGGGTAGGGGTGGAACTGCCAGTAAATACCACAGAAGAAATAATGCAGCAGGAAATGTTTCCTTGGATTATTTCCCTGTTAGATAATGTTACATTTTTTCTATCTTTCATCTAATACTGTAGATCTGCTTGTTCTCTCATAAATGCAGTGTGGGCGGGCATGCGTTGTGTGTCTGTCTGTCTGTCTGTCTGTCTGTCTGTCTGTCTGTGTGTGTGTGTGTGTGTGTGTGTGTGTGTGTGTGTGTGTGTGTGTGTGTGTGTGTGTGTGTGTGTGTGTGTGTGTGTGTGTTGTGGTGTGGTGTGGTGTGGTGTGGTGTGGTGTGGTGTGTGTGTGTGTGTGTGTGTGTGTGTGTGTGTGTGTGTGTGTGTGTGTGTGTGTGTGTGTGTGTGTGTGTGTGTGTGTGTGTGTAAATCCCCAAAAGTCCCCACAAGGATAGTAAAACAAAGAAAATTCTCCCCCGTGGGGACATTTCCCACATCCCAAGCTTAGGGGTTAGGTTTAGGGTCAAAATGAATGTTAGGGTTAGAATTAGAGTTAGGGGTTAGGTTTAGGGGTTAAGGTTTAGACGTTATGGAAAATAGGATTTTGAATGGAAATCAATTTTAAGCCCCCACGAGGATAGAAAAACAAGTGTGTGTGAGTGCTTGTTTCTTTGTGTCTGTGTACACAGTAGCTTGCCTTGATTAAAACCGGGTGAGATTAGCATGTGCGAGGCGTAAGCACGGTTTCACAATTATGCCGTTTGAATGTCAGAGGAGCAGTGTACTGCTGACAATTACTATTGACATCTTGCTAATTGTAGCTGAATAATTAATATTTAGTGTTGTGGAGAGGAGGGGCCAGGAAAGGTGAGGTGGCTACAGCAGCCCTTAACCCGGGTGCAACAGCAGTGACGCCAGTCGCTAATTGGAAATAGAATCATAATATTGTTTTATTGTATTATTTTACTGTTCCCCATCTCAGTTCAGGTCGTAGTTCATGGTTAAGGAGGTGAGACATTATCTGAATTTAAATCAGGATACTGTTGCTGCTGAATACAGATGACCAACAAATACAGAATGTGCTCAAATTATTAAAATATTCCCATGCTCTAAAGTGCTTGTAAACAAATTCACCAGTCACATTGTGCTAAATTCCTTAGATGGAAACAGTGTGTGTACAGTATGTTAGCATGGATGTAGATATTGTGATTAATTTGGCTCCGTAAATTCTTTGTGAAGGACTTGTCTGCCCTCTGCAGGGTGAGAAGAGACACAGTCATCTCATTCACCAAACTCCTATGATGATGGGGCCACCAAACACCTCGTATTTTACTATGTTATGAAATAGAAAATAATTAGTTATATTCTAATATCTAAATGTCATTGCATTACAAGTTTAGCTACAAGTTTAATTAAAACTGAACAGGGAGTTTCATCTTCCTAACAGATTAGAGTGGCTTGTGAGAGGAGTGACTGGAAAAACACACATCACTCTTTAGGTCTAATTTCTCCAATCTACAAGCTAATTCGCACAACTGCAAATAAGATGTAATGTAATTTCCAATTAGGACATGACACTGCCATTCAGTCAGTCAGATGTTGTGGAGGGGATGTGTCTGTCTCAAATCCAATCAAATCAAATTGTATTTGTCAAATGTGCCGAATACAACAAGTGTAGACCTTACCGTGAAATGCTTACAAGCCCTTAACCAACAATGCAGTTCAAGAAATAGAGTTAATAAAATATTTACTAAATAGACTAAAGTGGGAAAAAAATTATAATCTAAAAGTAACACAAGAAAATGACTAAACAATTACGAGGCTATATACAGGTGGTACCGGTATCGAGTCAATGTGCGGGGGTACAGGTTAGTCTAAAGACCATTAGATGAGAAGCATGTGATGATGCTATCTGTTCTGATTAATAATGACGTCACCTGATTCAGCTGGGCTAATGGCGCTCTATTCATTCCTGCTGCTGCATTAACATGTGATTAAGAATGTTGAGCGTCCATCAGAGAAATGCTGGTCTGTTAGAGAAATTATTGAAAGCGTATCGTAGTAGGATGGAGTTGTACTTCTTCACTGATCTAAGGTCAGATTTACATTTCTACCTCCTATGGTTATGGTTAAGATTGGGGGATGGTTAGCTGATCCTAAATCTGTGCATGAAGCCAGGGCAACATCTACCAACAGTTTAATGTGGGGTCTGTAGGAGAGGTAGCAGTGTAGCAACGTTTTTTTCTATAATACAACAACACCATCTAGTGAGTGATCAACTGAAGCGTGCCGTGATGTCCCGTTTCAGTCAACCTGTCCTTAAGTAAACAGATTGTATAGAGTAGACTACATTATGACCAGGGACTGGTTAACAATTAGAGGTGATACTGTTCTTTACCTTGATGTATTCAGGTGGGTCCTTGATGTCCTCCTCTCATTCACCTCCTGTACGGCCTCAGTTCTTCATGTAGAGCCAAGCAATACAGCTCTGCTCTCTCTCTCTCTCTGAAAGTCCTGTTGTGGGATGGGTATGTTTGCATAGTGTTAGACTTTACAGCACAGAGGACAAAAATACAGCCAAGAACAGTGGTGGAAAAAGAACCCAATTGTCATACTTGAGTAAAAGTAAAGATACACTATATGGCCAAAGGTATGTGGACACTTGCTCGTTGAACGTCTCATTCCAACATCATGGGCATTACTATGGAGTTGGTCCCTCCTTTGATGCTATAACAGCCTCCATCCACTCTTCTGGGAAGGTTTTCCATTAGATGTTGGAACATTGCTGCGGGGACTTCAATCCATTCAGCTACAAGAACATTACTGTGGTCGGGCACTGATGTTGAGCGGTTAGGCCTGGCTCGCAGTTGGCATTCCAATTCATCCCAAAGGTGTTCAAAGGGACTGAGGTCAGGGCTCTGTGCAGGCCAGTCAAGTTCTTCCTCACCGATCTCGGCAAACCATTTTTGAATGCTTCTCGCTTTGTGCACGGGGGCATTGTCATGCTGAAACAGGAAAGGTACTTCCCCAAACTGTTGGAAGCTTCCCCAAAACAAAGCTTCCCCAAACTTCCCCAAACAAAGTTGGAAGCACAGAATCACCTAGAATGGCATTGTATGCTGTAGCGTTAAGATTTCCCTTCATTGGAACTAAAGGGCCAAAAATCAGCCCCAGACCATTATTCCTCTTCCACCAAACTTTACAGTTGGCACTATGCATTGGTGCAGGTAGCGTATCTGCAAAACCCAGATTCGTGGGTCAGACTGGCAGATGGTAAACTGTGATTCATCACTCCAGAGAACGCATTTCCACTGCTCCAGTGTACAATAGCGGCAAGCTTTACGTCACTTTACACCAGCTTAACATCGCAAGCTTTACACCAAACACCAAGTGTTTGAGGTGATGTGTTGATGGGGGTTCGTTTTCTCAGCCTCAACACTGGAGATGAATAAGATATGGACCTGACTGGCAGGACCTCCGCACTACAGAATATATGAAAAACATTATTGCCCTTCAATTAATTACCCGCCCAGCCTCCCAACTTTTACTGACCTGCAGCTTTCAGCAGACGTCCGGAGACATTTATATACAAAATGTCTTTTGGCAGAAACCTGCTGCCTGGATCAGCAGGTGATTAAAGTTTGATCGGAAATATACGGTTCGGTTCTGATTGAAATAGACGCTCAATCCATTTGTTGCATTCTATTATTTGAGTGCTGGCTGATTTAGTACCTGAACAAAAACCCTGCAGGCCTACGGACACCTCTCGGCCCATCAGATTGCACGACCGGGCTAACCGTTTTATACGCTTTTTGGGTGAAACCTTTTTTTATGAAAAGTACAGACCATTATACAGTGGATAAACTATTAAAATATGTATTATTATCATAATGATATGATCTTAATTAATTAATTGGGTTATGTGCGTCACAGCACCGGGGTCTTGTAAGATCTCTCCTACAATGACAAGCTTGTGAAAAGTTAGGTGAGTACTGGTACAGTGCGGCATATCTGTTTTACTGGTCAATGGAGTCTGTAAAGTCCTTTTATTTGAAGCGCTAGATGAGGACTCAAGACAGTGAATTCATGCATTATGTACTGGCCATTAATTGCCTTCGAGATGAACTAGAGATGAAGACAAACAGCTGTAAAAGCCTGAATGTTTCATGACTTCTAAGGTTTCCTGCCCTCCTCTCCTCCTCTTCTGTGTCCTCTCTTCCTCCCTACTTCCCTATCCTCTCTCTCTTCTCTCAAACTGTTCTCTTCCTTAGTGTTGGCAGGCTTCTCTAGCCTCCATCCAACCTTTCAATCATATTTTCCATCTATGCTCCAGAATCCTCTCATCTCATCTAGGTGTCCTCCCCTCTCCTCTCCATCTGTATGTCCATATCTATCCTCTCATCTCATCTATTGCCACAGGCCCTCTTTAAATACCTCCAATATAAGGAGGGTGTTAGGTTTTTGAACAGGGCCCATGTTTTAAAAAGCCTCCATGAAGAGAACATCCAGTGAAATTTCATAGATGTTGTTAGCTAAAGTGATATTTTGCATGGACATGAACAGCAAAATTAGATTAGGAGTTTACTCAGTCATGCAAATGTTTACACAATTAAATGCAAATCAGGCACACATTTGAGCTGAAGGACATTGTCTGCCCAAAGTCACATTTTATTCAGCAAGTAGTATCCTTGGGGTAAAATTAGTGATATGGCCTGCATTTGACCAGCACTGCAGGACAAGCCCTGTCTTACATTGCCTCTGCTAACATTAGCCGTAACTATAGGCCTTCTCAAGAGTCATTCCACATCCCTTTTGATTAGCTGAGGTGATTCGGTCAACTGTGAAACGCATATCTAGAAACAATTGTTATTTGATTGTGATTGGAAACCTTGAACACTTAAATATTATCGAAAAATAAATGTACAAATACAAAATATGCACTTATTTTTGGCCGTTTTTTCCACCGATTTTTTTTGTAACAGTTTTGAGCCAAAATATTTTTTACAATGTAAAAATATGATATGAAAGTTGAGTTTCTGAGTTTTCCAAAACAATATTGTGTGCAGTGATCAGGGCCAGTCCTAGTCTTTTGGGGGCCCTAAGCAACATTTTGTTGCTTAGGCTAAATGTTTTAGTGGCCCCAACTTGATGGTGGAGAATAATTTTTCCTGCAATACTAAATTTTTTGCCATTCGGCGTAGATTTTCTTTTGAAGTTTTAAAGCAAGTTTGCTGCAATTCTACACATTTTGTCATGACTTATGCTATGTTAATATGATATGAGTGACTAATGAAATCTATGTGGGCCCCCTGGAAGTCAGGACCTCTGGACAAGTGCTCTGTGTGCCCGGCCGATAATTCGACCATGATTACTACAAGTTTAGATAGCTGGCTAGACTAACTTACCAATAAAATAAATAAATAAAAAATATATGTATAACATGTTTACATAACATAACAAGAGAAAAAGTGCTGATGGACAACCACATGTTTAAATAGCACCTTGTGTATTCTAGTATTCTAACTCTCAACAGTAAGTAAAACAATTTAATTGGGGTGGGGTGCCCCTTAGCGACCACGGGACCCTAAGCGGTTGCGTATGTGGCTTAGTGGCTAGCGGCTAGATAGAGGATTTAAAAGCCTGTTTCATCATGGGCAGTGCCATTGAGGACTTTCCCAATTTTGAAGTAGTCAACTGGGTGGGACTTCCTATGGGTTAAGGAAGGCTCAAGTAATTAAATCGGGGCATCAGGAGGGATCAGCCAATGAATTATGCTCGTGAGCAAACATTCAATAACTGCAGGTGGCATTGAATCCCCAACCTTGGCTTTATACCTGTTCAGAAACACACTCCTGGTGGCAGTATGCCTCCTTTCAGTTTGTTTACCAATCATAGATGACCTCAATAACACAGTCTGTGCACTCACAGATGCCATAAAGGGACATATACAAAGAAGAGTCCTTTATCATTCTCTATGCTAGCGACCCATATTGACTAGGGACGACGTCATGCGATGAAACATTCATTTTCAATGGAGGGAAAGCGATGAGACGCTGAGTGGGCGGGGGAGCGTTGGGTGAAGGCGAGCAGGATCAAGAGAGCATGAACAGGGCGGGACTGAAGTTGGGGAAAGCTGAACTTTATACAAATGCTCAGCAATATTGCGGCGCAATTAACCAATCGAAGCTCACCATAGCTTCCAGACCCTACTGGATTGGCTGTTGATACCTAGCACTACGTACAATGCTGTCGGCTTACTAGCACCCACATGATGGGTGAAACTAGCGTGGCTAGGCAAAGTATCGCTGTGTAGTTAATCACGGCCGTAGGGCCGGCCCTGGCGATGATTATTTACGGTTAGACGGAGGGTCGGGACCGCTGTACACATTGACCCTGCTGTGGTCAATTGTTCAAATGAGAACATGTGGTTATATGGCCTTGGGTTCTCCAGAGCTACCTTAACTACAGCAGAGCAACCATACAGACGTCATGAAGCCAATCCGCTTACATGTCAAGGTGCAGACACGAGCAATAAAATAAATCAATAAAGAGATTAATTATTGATTTCATATTTATTCAGTTAAAGGGAGAATATAAGTTATATTTTGTATTCAGCAAACCACTGTGTTTGTTCAAGGGAAGACATGTCAAGTCTCTATCTGTGTCTCATTGTGGCCAAACCATTGAACAGCTAGCTGCCGATGACAGTATGTAGGACGATGTCAGAGAACTCTAAATACAAAGACAATATTTTCTAAGTTTGTACTCTGACACAGTCGTTCAATTGGTTTTGGCGCCAAACATTTGTTTGTTGCTCCGCTAGGTTAATTTGTCTTATCATGCCTTTTGTTAATTTAAATGTTATCACTAACAAGTACACATGTTTTGGGGTAATGAGATCACGAGAGATCGTGTTTAGAACTTAGACCTACCTGCATTCTTTCTAGCTGAAGAGGTGACATTTTGGGAATTTATTTCTGTCTTGCTTGCAGGTAGGTGACTCAAACAGCAAGTAGACTAGTGGTTAGAGCACTGAGCCAGTAACTGAAAGGTTGCTAGATCAAATCCCCAAGCTGATAAGGTAAAAATCTGTCGTTCTGCCCCTGAACAAGGCAGTTAACCCACTGTTCCTAGGCCGTCATTGTAAATAACAATTTGTTCTTAACTGACTTGCCTAGTAAAAAAAAGTAATAATAATTTAAAAACAAAGCGGTATTCAGAAGCGGCAATTATCATGTGGTTTGGGTGATGCTAGGCCTTGTCGCTAACCCTAGGGGAGAGTGTATTGTGTTGCAGGCAGGTGCAGAGATAGGGCTCTACCTGTGCAAAGCACATGCCCCTTTGCCCTTCCAGTCTCCAAAGTGTACTTTTGGGTGATGGTATAATTATTATTCATTTTTTTAAATATTGTTTTTGTCATTTTTGTTCGGAACCGACTGCCCGCATGTCATCATCAAGTTCGCCACACCCACACCCTGTTCGTTGGTTCCACCTGTTGATCTAACCTGTAGCCTACAGAGCTCGTGTGCGCCCAGTTGCGCCTGGTATCCAAACGAACATGGCTTGAGAGATGCGGTTACCGGTCGAGTGTGTGTAGCTTGCTAGTTTAAATATCAACAATACTGCCACAGCAGTATTACACTTCATTAACACTTTATAACACTTGATTTAGCCTACACCACCATCAATATTCGGTCTGGTTGGCTGATACAGAGTAGAGAGAGGCAGAAAGACATAGAGGTAGGCCTCAAATACAATCAGTAAAAGAAATGGAGCTAGCTAACTAGCAGATTTACATCAATTATCATCATCAATGATCAGCTGATAGCCCACCTGTCACAGCTGTTGAAAGGAGAGGACCAAGGTGCAGCGTGGTGAGCGTACATTTTCTTTATTTTAATCAAAATGACACCGAACAAAATAATAAACACTACAAAACAAACTGTGAAGCTAAAGGCAAAGTGCCCTAAACAAAGTCAACTTCCCACCAACACAGGTGGGAAAAAGAGCTACCTAAGTATGGTTCCCAATCAGAGACAACGATAGACAGCTGCCTCTGATTGAGAACCACACCCGGCCAAAGAAAAAGAAAACATAGACATAAAGAAACTAGAATGCCCACCCTAGTCACACCCTGGCCTAACCAAAATAGAGAATAAAAACCAGTCTATGGCCAGGGCGTGACAGTACCCCCCCCCCCCCCCCCTCTCTAAAGGGGAGGTTCCGGGTGGACCTCCTTTACGGCGGCGGCTCTGGTGCGGGACGTAGACCCCCCTCCGCCTCTGGCTCCCCCCACTTTGGTAGCGCCTCTGGTGCGGGGACCCTCGCCGCCGACCCCGGACTGGGAACCCTCGTAGCGGGCTCCGGACTGGGCACCCTCGTTGCGGGCCCCGGACTGGGCACCCTCGCTGCGGGCCACGGACTGGGCACCATTGCTGCGGTCCCCGGACTGGGCACCCTCGCTGCGGGCCCCGGACTGGAGGCCGTCTCTGGAGGCTCCGGGTTGGAAACCGTTTCTGGAGGCCCCGGGTTCTGGCTGGATGCCCACTTCCACCCGGCAAATGCGGGACGCTGGCACCGAGCACACCGGCCTGTGAATACTCAACCGAGTCACAGTGAGCATCACCCCATAGCACGGGGCCTGACCAGTCACATGCTCGCCACGGTAAGCACGGGGAGTTGGCTCAGGTCTCCAACCTGACTCAGCCACACTTCCTTGCCAGCCGTGTTCCCTCATAACGCTGCCGCTCCGCCTTAGCTGCCTCCAGTTCCTCCCTTGGACGGCGATACACCCCAGCCTGCCTCCAGGGTCCCTTACCATCCAGGATCTCTTCCCATGTCCAGGAGTCCTCTCTACCACGCTGCTTGGTCCTTTGGTGGTGGTGGGAAGTTCTGTCACGGCTGTTGAAAGGAGAGGACCAAGGTGCAGCGTCGTGAGCGTACATTTTCTTTATTTTAATCAAAATGACGCCGAACAAAACAATAAACACTACAAAAGACAAACCGTGAAGCTCAAAGGCTATGTGCCCTAAACAAAGTCAACTTCCCACCAACACAGGTGGGAAAAAGAGCTACCTAAGTATGGTTCCCAATCAGAGACAACGAATGACAGCTGCCACACCCGGGTGGGGTTCCCAAACACAAAGAAAACATAGAAATAAAGAAACTACAATGCCCACCCTAGTCACACCCTGGCCTAACCAAAATAGAGAATAAAAACCTCTCTATGGCCAGGGCGTGACACCACCCTCTTTTCCTGATGTCAGTCGTCTTTAGGTGGCACTCTTACTAGCTTGCTTACAATTTGTGATGATGAGTGAGTGTGTTGTTGCAGAAATAAATAGGCATATGCAACAACAAAAAAAGGTATTATGTTATGAATTTCGAGATATGATTTATGAAAGTATTTAATTTATATTTTGAGCACATGCACCCTGAAAGGTGAAACGTCATCGGGTTTTTGGTCACCTCCCTGACCAAGGCCCTTCTCCCCTGACAATTCCTTCGACCTCATGGCTTGGTTTTTGCTCTTACAGGCACTAACTGTGGAACCTTATATAGACAGGTGTGTGCCTTTCCAAATCATATCCAATCAATTGAATTTACCACAGGTGGACTTCAATCAAGTTGTAGAAACATCTCAAGGATGATCAATGGAAACAGGATGCACCTGAGCTTAATTTTGAGTCTCATAGCAAAGGGTCTGAATACTTGTGTAAATAAGATATTTCTGTTTAAAAAAAATTATACATTTGCAAAAATGTAAAAAAAATCTGTTTTTGTTTTGTCATTATGGGGTATTGTGTGTAAATTGATGAGGGGAAAAAAAACAATTTAAACCATTTTAGAATAAGGCTATAACGTAACAAAATGTGGAAAAAGTCAAGGGGTCTGAATACTTCCGAATGCACTGTACGTTAGTCTGTGACTGATCATTGAAGTCGTTTGTGGTGACGAGGGGCGTTGTACGAAACAAAGTAATCAGCTATTGGATTGTCTCTAACCAATCAGCGTATCAAATGCCGCTTTACCCACGTGTGTTCTGGCTCTAGCCCAACCCACCGAATTCTGAACAAATCACACCGTCCTGAATGTGTTTGCATTCAGTGAAGGGTCGGGGAGGTACTCAGATCCAGACTCACTGTGGAGAAGAAACTAACGTCTGTAGGTGTGGCGTAGAGTTCAGCCGGAGAATGGAGTCTGGGTAGCCAGGCAATATTTTCCTATCCTCACTGTAATAAAGGTTCTCATACTAGATATTGCAGCGTGACCACACTATTTAAAAATGCACCAAGTACAACAACCTTACAGTGAAATGCTTACTTACAAGCCCTTAACCAACAATGCAGTTTTAAGAAAAATACCTAATCAAATAAGAAATAAAAGTAACAAATAATTAAAGAGTAGCAGTAAAATCACAATAGTGAGGCTCTATACAGGGGGTACCGGTATAGAGTCAATTTGCGGGGGCACCGGTTTGTCGAGGTAATTAAGTAACTGGTTCCACAGCCTTTTTTTCTTTACTCAACTCTTCAGTCAAAGTGTCACCTGAACTTGACATTTTTAGTTTGCCCAAACTTAGCTCCAACATGAGAAAAACGTAGGTAAAAATTCTGTCAACTTAAAATGATGTGTTTGCTCAATTTGCTTCATATGTTCATTCAACTAGAATTTTTTTTATTTTTTATTATCTTACCTAAAACTAGTTACACGCACACAGTGCTTTTAACATACGTTTTAAATGTACATATTTGACACGCATTGACATACATGATTACATTGTGAATGTTCCTTCATACAGTAATTAGTATTCAACATCTCTTCACCTGGGATTTGAACTCACATAGTAAAATGAATATGGTAAAATATGTACATATGTACATTCCTGTATTATGTCCAGTCCCTGTGTTTTCAGAACCCTGCATGAACACAAGTATCCAGTGTACAATTAGGTTTCCTACCAAACATGTATACAAACTTCAAATAGACTCTGGAGTTCCACTGAACACCTTAGAACTGATGTACATTTTTCCTAATTGTCCATTTTCATCTGATCCAGCTAGATGCTCTTGTGGTCTCTTTCTGTTCCTGCACATTATCCTCCCCTGGCTAAAGATCACAACGTCGACTCCAGAGTGTGCAGTGCTGAGTGTGTTGTGCTCTGGGCTGTGACAAAGATTGTATTTCTGCACCAATGGGACCAAAGGGGTTGTATTTCTATGTTGCACAATAGGATCAATACGTTAGCAATCTAACTTTTATAAACTTTGAATAGAGACTCTCCAAAAATACTGATTTTTTTGGTCCAGGAGTTGGCTTCATCAGGGTCCATGAACCTGGATTTTAATTCCCAGATGAATGTTGAATAAAAGGTTGGATAAAAATATTTGAATATGGGACATTTAGAGAATCTAGATAATCAGATATATAAAGTGGTTAAAGCTGGCTAATTCATTGATGCTGCTTTGTGACATAGCCCCATATACTGTTCAGAGACTGTGTGTACACAACACACACTCCTACACTCAATGAGGAAGTGGGCATTTCCTGGTAGTGTTTACATAACTCCAACTAGATGTTGCCCTTAGGAACTGATGTAGGATCTGGGTCAGCTTACACTCTTTGAATTGTAAACTTTGAGGAAAGGGGAAAATACAAACACTGACCTAAGATCAGTGTTAAGGGCTAGTTTATCCAACTGTGTTTACATGGTGCTGTGTGGCTGCTGTCAAACACACAGAGCATATTTGGCGATGTTAACAAAAATGTATGTGAACAGTCAGGTTTGAAACCATGTTGTATATTTGCCATATGGCTGTGTTAGCATGCTAGCTAAAGTCGGGGCATTTGCAAATGCAAGTCTGCAGGTCTCAAACAAGGGAGATCATTATGTGAGCTTGGCTCACCCAATCCAGTTTCCTTTTTCTCCTAATGCATTGAAATGGGACAGCTCTATGTTTTCATTTTGCCCCCGCCCAATGCATTGCTTTAGAAAGAAACCTAAATCTGCTCTTCTGCAATGAGAACATCCCTACCCCAGACATTGGCAATGAGGAATAAAAGTAATTCCCCAGCAAAGGCTGCTCCAGAACGAACAGCCACTTGAGGAGCAAAATAAATCAAAGTTCTGGGGAGTCTCACACAAGGCGATAAAGCCTGAAGGTACGTATTACTTTTGTCTGATGCCTCATGACTGTTTTTGACTGAATCCTTTGCGGGCCACCAGGAGAGAAATGAATAAGCTATGTAGAGCATGGGGCTGCTGCGAGGAGGAATGGCTACTGTGATAGAGTGGAATGGTTCCTCTTTCTCTGGTCAAGGATTCACAAACTGTTACTGTGTAACCACACTGCCTGTTCTGTGGTGCAGAAGGAAATATTCAGCTCTCTAAAAAGCATTTGGTGTGGTGCATGTTCCATTTCTCACACAATTGACGATATCAACTCAGCATCAGGATGTTGTTTAACCCAAATTCTGGAACATTGCTCGTGGCAGCCATTTTTTATTTGTCCTCTAATCATTTGTCTCACTCTCACTCTTTCTGTCTTTCTCCGTCTATTTCTTTCTATTTCTCCCTATCTGTCATTGTCTCTATTGCTTACTCTCTCTGTCTTTCTCTCTCTTTCTCTTCCTCACTAACTCACACTCTTCCTCTCTCTCTAGAAGGCTTTATTTATTCATATGCAGTGGTCCCTGCTCCTCTCTCCTGGCTACCTGCCACATGACTATGGTTTGACCCTGTTAGAGCTGAAACACATTACCCCGTGTCAGGGCCGGCCCTAGACATTAGCAACCCCCGACCGCAAGAAATACATACTTTTTTAGGAACTAAGTCTGAGTCTCAACTTACTGTTGAGAATTAGAATAGCAATTTCAAAATGTGATTGTGCATCAGCAGTTTTTCTCTTGTTATGTCAGTCACTGACTGTCACTCAATTATCCCTTGACAGCTATTTATTTTGGTATTGGTAAGTTAGTCTACCCAGCTGTCTAAACTTGTAGTAATCATGGTCAAATAACCGACCGGGCACGCAGGGCATGTGCCCAGGTGCCCTGACCTACAGGGGGCCCCCATTGATTTTGTTCGTCACTCTCACTCAGATATCATATTAACAAGGCATAAGTCTTGGAAGAATCTATATAATTGCAGAAAATTAGCTATAAAACTGCAAAATCTTCTCTCCACCCCATGGAAAAATGTGTAGAATTGCAGCAAACCTTCTTTTAACTTGCTTTTAATGCATAAGCATGGTAGCAATTGAAAGGGAACCGTTTGGAGATTATGGGAATATTATTAGACCAGTTGAGGACACAACAGTTCACCTAACACAAGACCGACTCCAAACATTACACTGTTGATTACACTGTGAATTTTACATTTACTGTACACATTTGCCACATTTGTATGATAACGAAATGTGAAAATACTCTGGATACGTTCAGTAAAATGATAAGAATATTCTTTAAAATGTGGGGTAGGTGCAACATAAGACAACGACAGTGATAAGGGTTTGAGTAAGAGGAAACTGGTGTCTCCAAGTAGCCACACATCTCTCCAAAGTGTTGACAGTTCCTAAGTAATTTCAATGCACTTGTATGACTCAAAGAAGAGTCTTCAACTATAAGGTGCTTTTTTGACCTCTCCTAGCTGTGCTGTTGAGGAACTAGAGCAAGAACACTTGTAGTTGTTTTGTTTGGAACACAGCCCTGCATCCCCGCCAACACACAATTACTGTTGTTTACGCAATCCAAAAACGTCCATTATAAATGACAATCTGGGTCAGGTGGGCATCATTTGAAAGGTTGTTCTATT
Organism: Salvelinus namaycush; assembly: GCF_016432855.1. Lineage (NCBI taxonomy): Eukaryota > Metazoa > Chordata > Actinopteri > Salmoniformes > Salmonidae > Salvelinus > Salvelinus namaycush. The sequence goes on from NC_052307.1 coordinate 68,571,767, forward strand.
GCCAACATGACTTGCTAAGTTATAAAATATGATCTTACAATGTTAGGCTTTCACAGGGCAATTCAGAGAAACAGATCATAATGTTGGTGCGTATAGAAAGGAGTTACACATGCCACGTTTGTCTGTTTTCTTAACAATAGACAAAGATAGGCTCATTCTGTTCAGAACAACCCAGGGTATGACGCTATGTCATCTTGTAACCGTACATCAAACATAGCGATTATAAACGGTGACACTGTACATGACATTAGTTTTATGTTGACGAAATGTGAAGTGAACATTTGGCTTGCTTGTATGACATCAAAGCGGTATTTACAGTTGAAGTGGTAAGTTTACATACACTTACGTTGGAGTCATTAAAACTCGTTTTCAACCACTCCACAAATTTCTTGTTAACAAACTATAGTTTTGGCAAGTCGGTTAGGACATCTACTTTCTGCATGAAACAAGTCATTTTTCCAACAATTGTTTACAGACAGATTATTTCACTTATAATTCACTGTATCACAATTCCAGTGGGTCAGAAGTTTACATACGCTAAGTTGACTGTGCCTTTAAACAGCTTGGAAAATTCCAGAAAATTATGTCATGGCTTTAGAAGCTTCTGATAGGCTAATTGATATCATTTGAGTCAATTGGAGGTGTACCTGTGGATGTATTTCAAGGCCTACCTTCAAGCTCAGTGCCACTTTGCTTGACATAACGGGAAATCAAAAGAAATCAGCAAAGACCTCAGAAAAAAATTGTAGACCTCCACAAGTCTGGTTCATCCTTGGGAGCAGTTTCCAAATGCCTGAAGGTACCATGTTCATCTGTACAAACAATAGTACGCAAGTATAAACACCATGGGACCACGCAACCGTCATACCGCCCAGGAAGAAGATGCGTTCTGTCTCCTAGAGATGAACGTACTTTGGTGCGAAAGTGCAAATCAATCCCAGAACAACAGCAAAGGACCTTGTGAAGATGCTGGAGGAAACCGGTACAAAAGTATCTATATCCACAGTCAAATGAGTCCTATATCGACATAACCTGAAAGGCCACTCAGCAAGGAAGAAGCCACTGCTCCAAACCCGCCATAAAAAAGCCAGACTATGGTTTGCAACTGCACATGGGGACAAAGATCGTACTTTTTGGAGAAATGTCCTCTGGTCTGCTGAAACAAAAATAGAACAGTTTGGCCATAATGACCATCGTTATGTTTGGAGGAAAAAGGGGGAGGCTTGCAAGCCGAAGAACACCATCCCAACTGTGAAGCACGGGGTGGCAGCATCATGTTGTGGGGGTGCTTTGCTGCAAGAGGGACTGGTGCACTTCACAAAATAGATGGCATCATGAGGGAGGAAAATTACGTGGATATATTGAAGCAACATCTCAAGACATCAGTCAGGAAGTTAAAGCTTGGTCATAAATGTTTTATTTTTTTTCACCTTTATTTAACCAGGTAGGCTAGTTGAGAACAAGTTCTCACATACAACATCACAGAGTTACACATGGAATAAACAAACACACAATCGAATAATACAGTAGAAAAATCTATATACAGCATGTGCAAATGAGGTAGGATAAGAGAGGTAAGGCAATAAATAGGCCATGGTGGCGAAGTAATTACAATATACCATTAAACATTGGAGTGATAGATGTGCAGAAGATGAATATGTAAGTAGAGATACTGGGGTTCAAAGGAGCAAGATAAATAAATAAATAACAGTATGGGGATGAGGTAGATTGGATGGGCTATTTACAGATCGGCTATGTACAGGTGCAGTGATCTGTGAGCTGCTCTGACAGCTGGTGCTTAAAGCTAGTGAGGGAGGTAAGAGTCTCCAGCTTCAGAGATTTTTGCAGTTCGTTCCAGTCATTGGCAGCAGAGAACTGGAAGGAGAGGAGGCCAAAGGAAGGATTGGCTTTGGGGGTGACCAGTGAGATATACCTGCTGGAGCGCGTGCTACGGGTGGGTGTTGCTATGGTGACCAGTGAGCTGAGATAAGGCGGGGCTTTACCTAGCAGAGACTTGTAGAAGACCTGGAGCCAGTGGTTTTGGCAACGAGTATGAAGCGAGGGCCAGCCAACGAGAGCATACAAGTCGCAGTGGTGAGTAGTATATGGGGCTTTGGTGACAGAACGGATGGCACTGTGATAGACTGCATCCAATTTGTTGAGTAGAGTGTTGGAGGCTATTTTGTAAATGACATCGCCGAAGTCGAGGATTGGTAGGATGGTCAGTTTTACGAGGGTATGTTTGACAGCATGAGTGAAGGATGCTTTGTTGTGAAATAGGAAGCCGATTCTAGATTTAATTTTGGATTGGAGATGTTTAATGTGAGTCTGGAAGGAGAGTTTACAGTCTAACCAGACATCTAGGTATTTGTAGTTGTCCACATATTCTAAGTCAGAACCGTCCAGAGTATTGATACTGGACGAGCGGGCAGGTGCGGGCAGCGAACGGTTGAAGAAATGGGTCTTCCAAATGGACAATGACCCCAAGCATACTTCCAAAGTTGTGGCAAAATGGCTTGAGGACAACAAAGTCAAGGTATTGGAGTGGCCATCACAAAGCCCTGACCTCAATCCTATAGAAAATTTGTGGGCAGAACTGAAAAAGCATGTACGTGCAAGGAGGCCTACAAACCTGACTCAGTTACACCAGCTCTGTCAGGAAGAATGGGCCAAAATTCAGCCAACTTATTGTGGGAAGCTTGTGAAAGGCTACCCGAAACATTTGACCCAAGTTAAACAATTTAAAGACAATGCTACCAAATACTAATTGAGTGTATGTAAACTTCTGAACCACTGGGAATGTGATGAAAGAAATAAAAGCTGAAATAAATCATTCTCTCTACTATTATTCTGACATTTCACACTCTTAAAATAAAGTGGTGATCCTAACTGACCTAAGACATTGAATTTTTACTAGGATTAAATGTCAGGAATTGTGAAAAACTGAGTTTAAATGTATTTGGCTAAGGTGTATGTAAACTTCCGACATCAACTGTACTTGAATCGTCAATGTCTCGTCTTTCAAAATACATTGAGTCCTCTTAATTTACAGCATTTCTCTCACTCAGACAATTACCGGGAGGGATGGGGGCAACTTCTTGTCGCAAATGTGTGCATGTTCAGAACAACTGTCAGTCAAAACCCTGACTTAATTTATAGCATGTTACTGTGCAGCCAATGCGTTCCATTTTAGGCACTTATCAGTGCCCAAATCTGCCATTTCAACCTGTCTATGGGTGTGAGTGCTTAGGACCCCCAAAAGGCTAGGGCCAGCCCTGTCCCCTGCTTCAGAACTGAGGTATCAGGGATGGAATGGTGCATACCCCCTTCCTCTCTACCTTGGTTGAAGAGCCTGGAACTGGATGTAATAAAAGTAGAGGGGACATTCTCCTAGTTCGTGTGATTGGAGGTCAATGTTGGGATTCTGCCCAATCATCTGTTGGCCTATAGGGTTGATAGGATATCATACACTGTTCATTGTTGATGCCTTCTCACACACACACACACACACACACACACACACACACACACACACACACACACACACACACACACACACACACACACACACACACACACACGTAGCCTTACTGGAACACAAATAACCCCTACTGTATGTCTCTGTGGAGATAAACCAAGTATCTCTAAATATCTGGTGAGTAGGGGCTAAATGTGTGTTGAGCATTTAAGAGTTTAATATGAAAGCAAACCACAGCCAATTAAAGGGGTATCACATGACTATAATATAGAGAGCAATAAAATCTAAATTATCTATCTATTTCCCTCATACACTTTCCACTAAACTGTAAACTGTCAATAATTGCCGATGTGACATACACAACTGTTTAAAGTACCATACTGTTGCTTATCACTGTCTTCAGTCTTCTTTGCATTGCATTATGGCTATTGCCCATTTGTCAAGTCAAGGCTGGGCAACCCTGGATGTGGAATGCAACAGGTTCTGAAGGATTATGTTTTAAAATGTAAATAAACAAATGTGAGTCCACACTATGTCAGTATTGAAAAAGCAGTGATAATCCTATTCTTAATTAAATGAATAACCAGTTGAGTTTAGCCACCAACTAAAACACAAAGGTATTCAGAGGAGCACGCCTATTTTATTCTGCATTTAATTTACACCTGGTGAGTAAATGTAACCCATTCATTATTGGAAAAGTAGGCCTATCTCATTTAAGGTAAATAAATGTTAACAACTATGTTATTACATGGAGAACAGTCATTACAGTGAGTGTCAGGGTCATCGTGTCATTTTAACATTTAATGTGAAAAAATTGCAGTAAAATGGAAGAAGGCAATATGTTTACTATAATGTGCAATGACAGTTCTTTAATAAAATGTACTACATTGCATACATCCCAATAACACATGTGCTAAGTGAAATTGATTCTAAAACCAATTAGTTCTTCAAATGATCGTCTCAATTCAACTGGACAGACAGGAAAGCAAATTGGACTCATTTGGTGTCCCTCAACGGAAGACGTCTATTCATCAGCCATTTGGTTCATGGAGATTGGGCTACCTCTACAGCGCAGACAGCGCAGGGGACTGGAGCACATTTCACACATGATTACGTTCATACGTTGACTAATTTCGGTCATCCACTCCGCACTGAATAAACAGCACCGCCCCAATCTCCCCTTGGTTGTTTGTTTTAAGTGAAGAGCGATCCATCGCAGAGCGCCGGGCTCGATTGACACTGTCTGATGATCTGCTACTGCGGCTGGCTCAGAATAACAAGGCTGCTCGCTAATACCTGTGTATCGGGGCTTTCGCCAAAACACCGAGCGAATAGGATCCAAAAAAGCCAACAAGGCAAGCAAGAACGCCGCGCCGCCGAAGTCCGCACCACAGGATGGCTTCGGGAGACCTTTACGAGGTACTGTGAAACCATGTCTAAGCGACATACTCTGTAGTATTGACGAATACTGGAATTAGGAAGTAAGGGGAGGTCCTCGTTTATGGTGAAAAAACGAAGTCCTAAACCCTTTAACAGGCGTAACTAACCAACCCTCTCGAGAAGATGAGGCTCGTCTTTTTTTCGATGTGCCTCGGCGACTTTTGTATGGGGTGAATTGTATAGAGTTGTGAGTGTTCGCGTAAGCGATAAGATCATAAAATATAAACTCCCTATCGGTCGCGCTTGTTGAAAGTCATGATAAAGTGACAAGAGCACTAAAGGGACACGTTAAATTGCTCCAGACTGGTGTTGGTTAGGAAGGTGCGCATGCCAGAGGATAGGCAATGTATTATTAGCCTAGCAAACATTTAGTGGAGGTGACAACAATGTAGTGGAGAAGCTTCGATGGAGTTATTGTGGTTTAACTAGATGATGCATGTGTCATGCCAGAATGTGCGCCTCAACAATTCCGGGGCGAAAAGTTTGCTACATGTTGGGTGATGGATGGATGGAATAGCCTAGAAGGTCTCGATGATTACGCGCACATCCCACTGGGCACATACGTCAGTTCAACGTCTAGTTTTGATTTAGGCCTAGATTTGGTTGAGTTTTCAACCAACGTGAATTCAACGTAAAATCAATGACATGGTGCATTTTTTTGTTGGATTTAGGTTAAAAGTTGGGTGAATAAAGATGCCCTTATGTTGATGACTTTTTGCAAATCCAGTTTTCCACGTTGATTCAACGTCATCACATTGCTTTTCGGGGGTGGAAATTATGTGGAAACAACGTTGATTCAACCAGTTTTGGCCCAATGGGGGTGGCATGACTTTTATGGTGATAGATTGACCAAGATGTTGGCAGCAATAAATACAGTCTTCCATGCTTGTATTGTGCTTATTGTAGGCCTATTGTTGACAATGTTGCTGACTCCAACTCTTCTTTATTGGAGGAGTGGTGTCATGCGACCTTGTTTCAGTTTCTTTTCACCATGGCCTATACCAGTTGCACTACAAGGTCATCAACTAGTTGGATTGCCTGGTCATCACCAGATAGGTAAATAAGTTGCCTTGCACTTGACCTATTGTGTGGCATGTCACCATCAACTGTTGACCAGGTTGACATTAGTGCTTGTTCTCAGCTGTGAGCTATTTCCTGCGGTTTGTTGTCATAACTAAAATGTGTGCTTTCCTCTGATTTATTGGCTAGGAATTCTCTGTGACATTGTTTCACTATTGCTTTGAGAAATGGTTTAGTCAGTTGAAATGGCTTCTGAAATTATCCCCGTCTGACTGTTTTCCTTAGGCTGTAGTGATTTATTATAATTCTTATTCATTACATTTACATTTGAGTCATTTAGCAGACGCTCTTATCCAGAGCGACTTACAGGAGTGAGTGCGTACATATTCATACTGGCCCCCCTTGGGAATCGAACCCACAACCCTGGTGTAGCAACCGCCATGCTCTACCAATTGAGCCATTAGTAATAACAAGTCATTTTTAGTCATTAGGAATAACATTGTCATAAGTCCTACATTTCCTGTGTTTGCTGACATAGTTGGAAAATGTGCATGTCCACTTTCCACCAAATACTCCTCTTCAGGTGTTTGAATCCATATTAATTTTAATCGTTGCACCGTAAACAGTTGACATTAAAAAAACAATGCAGTAATGAGAAATGCACTTAAATGATGGGAGGTCTGTTGCTCTGTATAACCTAACAAGCCCAGGTCACATTTCATATGGCATATTAATTGGCTACAATGTAAATGTGCAATTTCTGACGGTCAAAACGATCACTTATTGAAATTGACAGTTAGCACATGTTCCTTCTGGAGGTGCCTTTTTTGCACATAGATCTGTGTATTCCAGTAAGCGAGGTAAACTGGTTCAATCACATGTGGTAATACAAGTATGAGAGGAAGACTTCACTATCAATAGTGTCCCTCTGTATGACTCATGAATTGGATTCAGGAAATGTAGGCCTGTAAGTGTGTTACATGTGAAGGTGTGTTTAGGCTACCTAACAAACTGTAGAACTATGATACACTTCGTTTAGAAGAATTAAGAAGCTATGATTTGCAGAAGAGGAATTTGAACTGTAGTTTTTACTTTCCAATTAGGAACTACAACATCTAGGCCTATACACCCAGTTAAATGCCATGCAAGTTGAATCAAAATGATCTGAATCAAATTTGAAACATTGAAGAGCTCAGAATTATTGATATTTCAAGATCATGTCTCAACTTAATTTCACAAAGTTTTCAGAGGAATATCTTTGAAATATAATAGGCCTATGATTGTACAATTATGCTACTTTCTTATGCACCATCACTCAAACATTAATCTCTCTGTTTCTCTCTCTCTGCTTCTCTTTCTGCTTCTCTCTGTCCACACACACACACACACACACACACACTCTCTCTCTCGCTCTCACACACACACACTCATTTTATGTTCTCCCTCTCCATATCTCATATTGATTGAGATGGTCTGGTCTATTCAAATGGCCACCTACACTAGATGCTCCAATGTCTCAGAACACCTGCAGTTCTGCTAAATCCTCTGCTGTGTGACTGAGCAGCAGTAATCCTATGGATTAGCAATAGATAGGCTATATTTAGGAGTTTGTGTTATGTTATCAAGAAATGCATGATATGATGTAGGGAAATATGAATATTCTGTTATAGAAATAAATCACATTTGTACGCCTCCAGAAAATGTCATAAAAGTGGTCATGGAGTGAGCTAAATTAGAACCTTTTAAATAGTCAGCAAGTGATATAAATATTGTTCAACTTGATGAGCTGTCAAGGTGCAGCTGAAATAATCATCAGTTCATTATTCTCTTCATTTAAAATTCATAAAGTAATCAAGTTGTTAACCATCAACATGCAGCCTTTATCAGCACAATTGAAAGACACAACACACGACCACAAGTTCTTGTTCAAAACAAACGTAGTTGTAACTGGCCATTGGGAGCGGTGGAGAGAGACTGGAGGAAATGGGTTGGCCTCGCAGGGGGAAACATGAGGGCAATAAACTATGCATTGCATGGGAGATATACAACACTTAATGGGTCGCCAAATACACTGAAGCTGTCTCAGAGACAGTATACTCACAATGTGTTCTTTGAGTCTTCAAGCCCATTGCTTAATTTGAGATTTGGCTTCTTTCATGAATTCGGTGTTCACCAACAAACATAAATGTCAATTTAATTGTAGAAGGACTAAATTAACCCCTATGACAACCTTTAAACTGCAGTACTCATCCCTGGAAGACCTCAGTGTGTTCCTGCTATACCTAGGCTCTGGGTACTGTGAACAGGATGCTCAGGACAGGCATCTCCCCCTCCACTGATTCCCTGCCAGCTCATAGTCATGTATTGTGTGTGTTGTTGAACCCCTCTCCAACTCACTCCCCTTGTCTGTTTTACTAACCTGAGGAAGGAGAGTGTTTTCTCTCTCTGAAGTCAGCTTTGATCTGGTTTGTGTGACAGTGCGCGGGGCGGTAAGCATCATAATCGTCTCTTCATGACATCCCTGCTGCTCGCCCATCTTAGGTTGTTTAGTCATACTAATGTGCACAGCACCTTGGGTGGCAGGAGCATTTGTCACTGCTGGAGCTCAACAGCTCCACATCCACACCTAAAGCCTTTAACATTAAACATTCTCCTGATAGACTAGTTGGAATGCAGAGGGAATAGAGGAGGTGTGTGTGTATTTATTTTTTGTTTCTCGTGTTTATGTCCACTTGTCTGCAAATGTGCACGTAATCAGTGTTTCTTGTCTTGTGACTCCTATTGAATAGTTGGTGAACAGGCATACAGAAATAATCAATTTGGAAGTAAGAACCCAGCAGGGTGACATGTCAGGTCCGGCCACTAACAATGGCCCTTATGTCAGAGTGAGAAAGAGGATGCTACGGTCTCATTACACCAGCCCAACTGTGTGTGTGTCTGTGTATATGCATGCACGGGTGTGTGTGTGTGTGTGTGTGTGTGTGTGTGTGTGTGTGTGTGTGTGTGTGTGTGTGTGTGTGTGTGCTACTGAGATTGAACGTCTGCCCCCTGCTGATTGTCCCCCTTGGGGGTGGTCATTGTCAGAAGGAGCAGACTGGCCAGGGCCACCATGGTGCTGTAAGAAGCAGCTGGCTCCAGGGAATGAGGTGAAGACTCCACAGCACAAGTCTCTTTAATATATCTCCTCTCTCTGGTAATGAGCAAGCTGGGCACAAACCACCATTCAGGCTCAATATGATACACTGTGTACAGTGCATTTGGAAAGTATTCAGACCCCTTCACTATTTCCACATTTTGTTACGTTACAGCCTAATTCTAAAATGTATTAAATAAATAAAAATCCTCATCAATCGACACACAATTTCCCAGAATGACAAAGCGAAAACAGGTTTAGACATTTTAGCAAATTTATTAAAAAAATACCTTATTTACATAAGTATTCAGACTCTTTGTTATGAGACTCTAAATTGATCATCCTTCAGATGTTTCTACAACTTGATTGGAGTCCACCTGTGGTAAATTAAATTGATTGGACATGATTTGGAAAGGCACACACCTGTCTATATAATGTCCCACAGTTGACAGTGCATGTCAGAGCAAAAAAACAAGCCATGAAGTCGAAGAAATTGTCCGTAGAGCTCAGAGACAGAATTGTGTCGAGCCACAGATATGGGGAAGGGTACCAAAAAATGTTCTGTGGCATTGAAGGTACTCAAGAACACAGTGGCCTCCATCATTCTTAAATGGAAGAAGTTTGGAACCACCAAGACTATTTCTAGAACTGTCCTCCTGGTCAAACTGAGCAATCGGGGGAGAAGGGCCTTGGTCAGGGAGGTGACCAAGAACACGATGGCCACTCTGACAGACCTCATCTGTGGAGATGGGAGAACCTTCCAGAAGGACAACCATCTGTGCAGCACCACCAATTAGGCCTTTATGGTAGATTGGCCAGGCAGGAGCCACTCCTCAATAAAAGGCACATGACAGTCCGCTTGGAGTTTGCCAAAAGGCACTTAAAGGACTCTCAGACCATGAGAAACAAGATTCTCTGGTCTGATGAAACCAAGATTGAATTCTTTGGCCTGAATGCCAAGTGTCACATATGGAGGAAACCAGGCACAGCTCATCACCTGGCCAATACCATCCCTACGGTGAAGCATGGTGATGGCAGCATCATGCTGTGGGGATGTTTTTCAGCGGCAGGGACTGGGAGACTAGTCAGGATCGAGGGAAAGATGAACTGAGCAAAGTAGAGATATCCTTGATGAAAACCTGCTCCAGAGCACTCAGGACCTCAGACTGGGGTTCACCTTCCAACAGGACAACGACCCAAAGCACACAGCCAAGACAATGGAGGAGTGGATTCGGGACAAGTCTCTGAATGTCCTTGAGTGGCCCAGCCAGCGCCCGGACTTGAACCTGATCGAACATCTCTGGAGAGACCTGAAAATAGCTCTGCAGAGCTTGAGAGGATCTGCAGAGAAGAATGGGTGACACTCCCCAAATACAGGTGTGCCAAGCTTGTAGCGTCATACCCAATAATCAAGGCTGTAATCGCTGCCATAGGTGCTTCAACAAAGTACCGAGTAAAGGGTCTGAATGCTTATGTAAATGTCATATTTATTTGTTTATTTATTTTGTAAATTTGCCAACATTTCAAAAAAACTGTTTTTGCTTTGTCATTATGGGGTATGGTGTGTAGATTGGGGGGGTGTTTAATCCATTTTAGAATAAGGCTGTAATGTAACAAATTGTGGAAAAAGTGGGGTCTGAATACTTTCTGAATGCACTGTAACTGTTATACACAGGCCAGCATAATATCAATGTGGAGCGGCTCTGTATTTATATGTACCTGTTGCTCATCCCATCACTGTCTGGTAATGGGCAGATGGCCATTTGGGCTCAGTGTCCTACTATGTGTTAATGGGCTTGCTGGGAGGCAGACGGCCATTCCGGCTTTCTGTGTTTGTGTGTTACACAGATGTGTATGTCGTGTTGAGCTCTGCTCGCTCTCTCCTGTGTGGGAGTAAATTACTACTTTTTGTTACTCCTTTTTTCTTTTAAAAAGGCATTTCATTACACTCTCCTCTGTATACACACACACACACACACACACACACACACACACACACACACACACACTGCCCCTCCCACCTTCGATGCGAGGGCTAAGTCAAGCTCCATTGAAGTCATGTGGGTGGGAGGATGTTTTCTAAAGGAAAGGAGAAAAGCATTTGAACTGGAGGCAGGCAGCTACATAGCTAGTTGGGAGGGTAAAGTATAGTAGCCAGACTGATGTCTGCATGCTCCTTCGTGTGGGAGTCTGCTTGTCTTCCCACAGCATGTCATCTGCAGCATTGTGTATGAGACCACTAAACACCAAGGAAATGCTGGGGCTAAATGGCAGGGCACTTCCATCTGGTACAAGGTCAACTGCTGAAGAAAAACAACTCTTGGCAAGATGTGAGGTTGTGTGATGAATGGAGGACTGGATCAAGAAATGGATTGCAGTATAAAACAGACTCTGTTCTCTATAAAACGCCCCCTTTCCAAAACTAATTTGGTTTCTATCTTTGTTGTACTGTCAGAGAACAACCTAGGTCAACAGTTCACGTTAGTAGCTGACAATCAGTGTACTGTATATTCATTTGCAAACTAAGAGCCCATCACAGATTATTGAAAGAGGAGATCATAGATATCGAGTTGTCTAATAACACACTTGAATTCTACAGTGTGTGGCTTCCTAAATGTGATAATAAAGATTGAATGAGCCTATTATTGCTTTTCTGCAGCATGTAATGATGGTTATTGGAATAAAGCATGAATGGCAACAGAGAACCTCAGTGAGGTCCCTGAAGCATCACGGTCTGCTGCTAGTTTCTCCAGTGCCATTATCAACTTCCTCCATGAGAACAGGAGATCTAGGGGGAAGGTCCCTCCTGAGATGATGTGGTGGAGGGCGTGAGAGAGCTGCTGTCAACCAATTAGGCTTGTTTCTGTCTGCTTGGTCTCTGGGGGAGGACATGCAACAGGCAAACAGGAGAACACCTGTACTACACGCACATCTATACACACATGAACATACTCCGAAAACAGAATGTTATACAGAATAATATAGACCCCTGAAAGGGTCATGACCCATGACCCAGAGAACATAACCTTTATTATGCATCCGGGTGTCTGTGTGTAGAATGGAGAAAGCTCCCCCTTGACTATTTGTATTCTGTGGTCATTCATAATGGCTCTGTCAAATGTCATGTTCAACCTGTGTGTGTGTGACCATGAATATCCACAGTCATATTTAAGGGTTCTCCATGATAGCAGCCTACATGTCAGCCTATGGGTTCTTATCTCCTTCCCGCAGTGGGTCCTACTGTATCTGCCACCAGCAAGACGTTACAAATGTACTTTTAGGAATCAACTATCCCCGGAAGCCGAGAGACATACACTACATGACACCACTACAAAAGTATGTGGACACCTGCTTGTTGGACATCTCATTCCAGAATCATGGGCATTAACATGGGAGTTGGTCCCTCCTTTGCTGCTATATCAGCCTCCACTCTTCTGGGAAGGCTTTCCACTAGATGCTGGAACATTGCTGCAGGGACTTGCTTCCATTCAGCCACGAGCATTAGTGAGGCCGGTTACAGATGTTGGGAGATTAGGCCTGACTCGCAGTCGGCGTTTCAATTCATCCCAAATGTGTTCAATGGGGTTGAGGCCAGGGCTCTGTGCAGGCCAGTCAAGTTCTTCCACACTGATCTCGAGAAATCATTTCTGTATGGACCTCGCTTTGTACACGTGGGCATTGTCATGCTGAAACAGGAAAGGGCCTTCCCCAAACTGTTGCCACAAAGTTAGAGGCAAAGAATTGTCTAGAATGTCATTGTATGCTGTAGCGTTAAGATTTCCCTTCACTGGAACTAAGGGGCCTAGCCCGAACCATAAAAAACATTATTCCTCCTCCACCAAACTTTACAGTTGGCACTATGCATTGGAGCATATTCTCCTGGCATCCGCCAAACTCAGATTAATCCGTCAGACTGCCAGATGGTGAAGTGTTATTCATCACTCCGGAGAACGCATTTCCACTGCCCCAGAGTCCAATAGCGGCAATCTTTACACCACTCCAGCCGAGACTTGGCATTGCGCATGGTGATCTTAGGCTTGTGTACGGCTGCTCGGCCATGGAAACCCATTTCATGAAGCTCCCGACGAACAGTTCTTGTGCTGACGTTGGTTCCAGAGGCAGTTTGGAACTCTGTAGTGAGTGTTGCCACTGAGGACAGACAATTTTTGCGAGCTGTGCGCTCCAGCACTCGCCAGTCCTGTTCTGTGAGCTTGTGTGGCCTACCACTTCACGGCTGAGCCGTTGTTGCTCTTAAACATTTTCCCTTCACAATAACAGCACTTACAGTTGACCGGGGCAGCTCTAGCAGGGCAGAAATTTGACAAACTGACTTGTTGGGAAAGGTGGCATGCTATGACGGTGCCACATTGAAAGTCACTGAGCTCTTCAGCAAGGCCATTCTTCTGCCAATGTTTGTCTATGCAGATTGCATGGCTGTGTTCTAGATTGTATACACCTGTCAACAACGGGTGTGGCTGAAATAGCCAAATCCACTCATTTGAAGAGGTGTCCGCATACATTTGCATATGTCTAAGTAATTCATGAAGTTATCTGTGCTAGAATAGTCTGAGATGTTAAGTTTTACTCTAATTTTGAATGGAGATGAGATATGCTGCCCTGAAGTTCCCAGCTCTCTGGAGTTGGTACTATTGGCCGGCTTGAGTAGTGTTAATATAGAGTTTAGGAAGAAGAAGTGCTTTGTGCTTGTGTCTGTAGCTTATACTGTAAGTGTCTATATGTCAAAACCAAATTATTTGGTCAGCTTTGAAACAGATTCTTCCCCTTCAGAGATCCTTCTGTTTAGTCAGGGGTGTGTGTGTGTGTGTGTGTGTGTGTGTGTGTACTATTCCACTGACTTCTACTCTTTATCAGTACATTTGTGTTCCTCTGCCAGTCCTTCTGTGTTGGAGCCAGGATGGAATTGCTTCTATTGTTGGTCTTTCTGTTTGTGTGTGTGCTGTTCTTATTGAGTCTGTCTGTGTCAGTCTACACTGACACAGACAGACTCAATAAGAGTATTCCAGATATAGTCGCTGAACATTGAACGCTTCCTCGTTGGTAATGGACTTGTTCGGTGCTACCAAACATTGTCTTCATCATTACCAGCTCTCCTGAGTCTAGTTATTGTGCATTTGAGAATATGTCAAAAACACCCTGCCTGTCTGTTACACAATGGACAAACTAGACTGTAGTGTAGGCATTATAATCACCCATTTCATTTCATGTTTCTAAAACAATGAAATCTCTCAAGTGAATGAGAAAGTACCCATTGCTTTCAGACAGCAGTTTGGAGTCACGCTTCTCACTTGTTTATAGGCACGACATGGCTTTCACCTCGAAGTGATTATTAAATACTTTGACAACCCTGTTTGTAAGCTTTCAAATGATATCAAACCCAACTGTTTATCTTTTTTCAGTGATGAAACATGGATGTCTCATGGTAGGGTGGGTATGCAAAAGGGGTCAACTTTGAGCACCTTTATCTCCTGAATGTTTTGGCAATTATGTCAAGCAAGTCACTTTCTGACCACTTCTACCATGGGCAAACATGCATGGAAGGTTTCGTTCAAATCCAAAGTGGGGCAGTCAGAAAGTGATTGAATCCATATAGAACTACCCGTATGCCAAAATACTCAGTCTGTCAGCTCCACATTTGACATTATTGAAGTTACAAACTTGAAATGTACCACTCTGACTTGCTGATCAATCCTCTATCATCATCCACAGAACAGATATCTGGTTCATCTGTATGGTGTGATCACAGTGCTGCTCCCATTGTTCCTCTCCTACATCTCCCATAACCGCTCTCTCTAATGCATGGTGAGAGCTTGCCTATCAGCACAGCAATTCCAGAACAGAATCACTGGTTATGCTAACATTAAAGAGGAGAGATTCAAAGTGGAGCTCTAACCTGGTCAGATTTGATTTACATCCCTATTACACATGCTTACTAGAGAATGTCATGGTGACAGGTGGTATTTTTTTAATCTGATTTGAAATCATTACAAATGGTATCGTGTGCAAATTTATGAATGAATCGCCAAGAAACTGATAGGTATTTATTAGGTAAGGATAATGTCATTGAATTGTGATCATGTCTGACTCTCTTTCTTGATTTTCTCCCTCTAGGTGGAGCGGATCATGGACAAGCGGCGCAACAAGAAGGGCAAGTGGGAGTACCTGATCCGGTGGAAGGGTTACGGCAGCAAGGAGGACACCTGGGAGCCCGAGCACCACCTGCTGCACTGTGAGGAGTTCATCGACGGCCTGCATCTGCACACCCAACACAAACGACCCAAACCCCCCAAGCTGCCCCCCGGGACGGCAGGGGGACCATGGAGGCCGGGAGGGCCCCCAGGGGGGGTTGGACCACACCTCCTATCCGCCCGTCCTCCCGCCCCAGACACCCCGAGAGCACGAGCAGAGGCACGTAAGAAGAAAAGGACTAGTGTTAGTCCAGGGGCCGGGGTTAATCCTGAGGCAGGAGTAAGGGAGGGCATGGGTTTGGGGGTTGGTACTGGAGCTTCTCAGAAGCAGAAGAAGGTGAGCGGAGGAGGAGCTGGAGGAGGAGGGGGGGGGAAGCATGTCTCTCCACACAGGATGACCAAAGCTATGCCGTACAAGGCTCCTCCGGGGGGACTGCAGTTTGTGCCCCCGGTAAGGGCCCCTCATAACGGACTACAGAATGGAGAGATGGACCCTGTCCTGTACCGGGCAGCAGCCGGGACACACAGACTGACCCATGACACGGAGAGGGTGATGGGGGGCATGGAAACCTCCGGGACACCGCTGGTCAATGAACTAGGTAAGTGACGCACTCTGGATGGTGTATATATACCTTTATTATAGATAGTTGGACCATGAGTTTGTCCTGGCCAAGTGACCTGGCCAGGAAACATTCGGGCCCCTAGCTATTGATTGAATGAACATGTGCAGAGAACTCTAGGATTTCTAGTAGGATTGATAGACAGAGGGATAGACGGAACATTTACATCACAGCTTGAGGTGATGCTGGTTTGCTCAGTCAGCTTGCTATCTTGCCAATGTTAGCTTACATAATAGCCCAGTGGAAATTACATTGTTATATTGTTGTTGTCATTTTCGTTTTCACTCAATTCCGATTCAATGTAGTTTTGTTCTCTATTGAATTACAGTGATTCCAGCGGGATGGGAATATTTGAAATGGAAACGCATTGTATCCTGGACAGTTAGCTACATGCCATAGTGGATTTGGTAAACCAGGTTGTATCTCAGCATTGTACCAGATGTATAAGATGTAGATGAGACAGCCAGAGGATGCCTCCGTAGCCTATAGTTGAATGCATGCTCTGTGAGGTCCTTATGGTTCAGTATTGTACTACTGAGAGTGGTGATAAGGACAGTGAATTTCAGTCCCGGGTCACAGTCCAAGACTAGTCTCATTGAGTTAATGATTATATTTATAAAGTCCTTTCCACCTATGTCAGGGTCAAATCACAATGTGTGGGGGCTGTTTGTCATCACATTGATAGTTAGATTCTTCTACATTTGTCTGGATAGACTGGCTGTTTGTCATCACATTGATAGTGGTAGTATTTTGCACTCTTATTATGATTTTGTTTTAGTACAATCTCATACCCAAGCAAATCAGTGCCATGTGGCAAATTTAACACATTACAGCATACTGATGATATACTGAAGGCAGTTAATGGCCACATTACCACAGTGTGTTACACTTTACAACTTGAAACACAATACTATTGTACACCTCATATTTGTGTTAGGTGTGAATCATGTTCTGTAAAGCATTTAATTGTTGCTGTTCTCTATTATCACTCAGGATAAGCTGGAGCCCTAGGCCACGGTAGAGCTGTGAAGATGTTGAATAATGTTTGGTTATCTGACTAGAACAAGACATGGAAAGTCACTGCATTTATTTGCGTCAAACTACGAAGAAAAGCCAAAAGCAGGCATGCTTGTATTACCCTTGTAAAAAGCATAAACAATCTGTGTGTTTCCACAGACAATTATTGTTTTCCTATCCAGAATCAGTAGACCCCAGCTGAAAGGCACAGCAATGGGCTCATAAATGTGACCTGTTTCAAGAAGCTAGGCTTATGTCGTACTTCACAGGAGAGGCATTTGAACGTAATTGTTTTATTTTTATAAAAATGTGTTTTTTGGGCAGAAATGCCTTCTGGAATATGTGAACGTTCATCTGTCTTAATAACAAACTTGTATGCCATGTGTAAATAGAAATACAATTGTTAAATTACGAGCCTAGTTGGTTTAGCCACGGAAAAAGCCAGGAACCTTCCCGCTAGCCATGATTGGCTGAGATAATTGCTGGGCTGGACTTGCCGAGAGATGAGTTTGGATTGGTCTGCCATATAGCATGCTTCTGTCAATAACAGAAGCCTTCCTACCGCAGATTTTTTTGAAAGATTTAACGTTAGCCATGGAGAACTGCAGAAGTGTTGCTACTGCTCGAAACAACATTGCTTCCCTGAATTTAGCAGGTGCTATTGACAAAGTGGGGAAAAGTTGTGGACTACTTTCTGCACACGGTCAGTGTGAACTGGAGTGACTTGACACAACGCAGGCCAAACAAGTTGTACAAACAAAACAGAAACACGGGACGTCTTATTTAGTCAGCTAAAGGGGTTCCAGGCTGCTTTGAAGCATCCATCCATGTTTACGGGTAAGAGTCTAGCTACACTTTCAGATATTATACATTTCTAATTTAGTCAGAAAGTCGTTTTCATTGCAAGTTAAAATGTACTGTAACCTAGCAACCGTTAGCTTGCTGGCTCGCTAGCTACTGTTGCGTGTGATCTGTGTAGTAATATTATTTGTATCTCAGAATGCCTTTTGCATTGCTAGTTATAGCCTAATGTTAGCTAAATAGCTAACAATGAACCTAGTTGGTTAGCTTTAGCTACCTGCAGAAACATACTACAGAATTTCATGCATGGTGGCTAGCTATGACAATCAGTTTGTATTGCTAGTAGTATGGGTTGGGGACTATGATTAATTGTTTACCTAGCTAGCTACATGTCTAAACAAAAGACTCCAATTCACCAGATTACATGACCCATCAAGTTAGCCAGGTGTGTCTGGGGGTGAATACGGCCATCTATTGTATTTCATGAACATGTGTACATGTCTAGACAATAGTGACTCATCCACATATCTAGATGTGGCTGGGGCTATAGCATTTCTTTCACATGACCCATCAATTTAGACAAGTGTGTCTCGGTAAGCATCATCTAATAATTATAACATATTTGTACAACATTTCTATCTGAACACTTTCTATTTTGATATTCCTACTATGGAAATATACAAGTAACCATTTCACTGTACCATTTACACCTTTTGTATCCTGTGCATGTGACAAAAAAAACTTTGATTTTGTTTGATATATAATGTGAACAACAACATTGCCTGCACCAAAGGCAGATTTAGTATATAGGCAAAGGACTACATAGTGTATTGTTACCTGGAGTTTTTCCTTATTGTAAGCTACTACATTCACCACTTTTAGTCTTGAAATCTTTGGTTTACCTTCATAGAAACATTTGCCTCTATGGTCCCATCGCAACGAGTGTAATAGTTTATTGGTTGGGTGATAACATTGACCTACGATGTCTAATGTCACGAGATGACAGAGGATGACAGAGCCTTGGATTCTAACATCTGGCTGGGGTCTGGGGACTCTGAAAGGCCTACCTACCCCTGAGGGATCAAACCAAGGTTTGGACACGGTTTTCCAGCATTTACGATCTAGCTCTTTTTCCCATGGTCAAATCAGATCATAGAATACTTGTGCTGAAACATTTGTTGTGATGAAATATATTTGTAGAAATAGAATAAATTATCATTGTAGTTGGTAATGTCTCAATGGGTCAAGTTATGTTTTCCTTGGTCAGTAACTGAATGTTGGTCCCTGTTTGGTCTTCTGTGCTCAGTAACTTGACCTGTAAACAAAAATGAGTCACTTTGTGTCTCTCTGAGGATCCTAGTCTTGCATTTGAATGTTGTCACAGCCACAGTTTACCCCAGACTGGGGAATTGGTGTGAATCCATTCGCTGTGCTCATTTGCAGTCATGCCTCTTTCATTGTCTTAGAAACGAATAGAATCAAGATGGGGTCTGATTCAGTAGTTATGATACGTTGACAGGAGCAGCATGCAAAATGAGGATGATGTTTCCTGATGATAAAAATTGATATAGCCTTCTCACTCTTTCAAGGGAGTATTTTAAGAAAGTGTGAATAGACAACTATTGACATGCAAACAGAGCAATATAGTTGATTTTATTTTTTTTCTTCGATATCAGTAATGCACATCCCAGCTCTACAGAAGTTAAAATATTATTTGCATGTCTATTGTGTCACTAGCTGAGCTGGCACTTGCAGTACTACTGTGTGCACAAACGCTGTCTCTGAATATGTCTTCCAGTGAAGAGGCTCAAGTACACCCCTTGAGATGCACCATGTCGTTTTCCAGGAAAGTCTCTCTTAAAGTAGGGTACACTGCTCTGACTCCTGATGGATCCTCAGCCCATCATGCACTCTGCCCATCATGCACTCTGCCCATCATTCATTCTGCTCCATATGTTCCAACAGGCTCCACACTCTCCAACGGTGAGGTGAATCTGCACAGCTCTGTGAAGAGGAAGCTTGGAGAGGACAAAGGCTACGTGTTCCACAAGCGGCTGAGGTACAACGTGCGGCAGAACGAGACCAACTGTCGATTCCGTGACATTGTTGTCAGGAAGGAGGAGGGCTTCACGCACGTGCTGCTCTCCAGCCAGACGTCTGACAACAACGCACTAACACCAGAGGTAGGGGATACGATACACACACACAACAACAACAACGCACTAACACCAGAGGTAGGGGATACGATACACACACACACACACAACAACAACAACGCACTAACACCAGAGGTAGGGGATACGATACACACACACAACAACAACAACGCACTAACACCAGAGGTAGGGGATACGATACACACACACACACACAACAACAACAACGCACTAACACCAGAGGTAGGGGATACGATACACACACACAACAACAACGCACTAACACCAGAGGTAGGGGATACGATACACACACACAACAACAACGCACTAACACCAGAGGTAGGGGATACGATACACACACACAACAACAACAACAACAACGCACTAACACCAGAGGTAGGGGATACGATACACACACACAACAACAACAACGCACTAACACCAGAGGTAGGGGATACGATACACACAACAACAACAACGCACTAACACCAGAGGTAGGGGATACGATACACACACACAACAACAACAACAACGCACTAACACCAGAGGTAGGGGATACGATACACACACACAACAACAACGCACTAACACCAGAGGTAGGGGATACGATACACACACACAACAACAACGCACTAACACCAGAGGTAGGGGATACGATACACACAACAACAACAACGCACTAACACCAGAGGTAGGGGATACGATACACACACAACAACAACAACAACGCACTAACACCAGAGGTAGGGGATACGATACACACACACACAACAACAACAACGCACTAACACCAGAGGTAGGGGATACGATACACACACACAACAACAACGCACTAACACCAGAGGTAGGGGATACGATACACACACACAACAACAACGCACTAACACCAGAGGTAGGGGATACGATACACACACAACAACAACAACAACGCACTAACACCAGAGGTAGGGGATACGATACACACACACATAACAACAACAACAACAACGCACTAACACCAGAGGTAGGGGATACGATACACACACAACAACAACAACAACGCACTAACACCAGAGGTAGGGGATACGATACACACACACACAACAACAACAACGCACTAACACCAGAGGTAGGGGATACGATACACACACACACAACAACAACGCACTAACACCAGAGGTAGGGGATACGATACACACACACAACAACAACAACAACGCACTAACACCAGAGGTAGGGGATACGATACACACACACAACAACAACAACGCACTAACACCAGAGGTAGGGGATACGATACACACACACAACAACAACGCACTAACACCAGAGGTAGGGGATACGATACACACACAACAACAACGCACTAACACCAGAGGTAGGGGATACGATACACACACACATAACAACAACAACAACAACGCACTAACACCAGAGGTAGGGGATACGATACACACACACATAACAACAACAACAACAACGCACTAACACCAGAGGTAGGGGATACGATACACACACACATAACAACAACAACAACAACGCACTAACACCAGAGGTAGGGGATACGATACACACACACAACAACAACAACGCACTAACACCAGAGGTAGGGGATACGATACACACACACATAACAACAACAACAACAACGCACTAACACCAGAGGTAGGGGATACGATACACACACACACAACAACAACAACGCACTAACACCAGAGGTAGGGGATACGATACACACACAACAACAACAACAACAACGCACTAACACCAGAGGTAGGGGATACGATACACACAACAACAACAACAACAACGCACTAACACCAGAGGTAGGGGATACGATACACACACACACACAACAACAACAACGCACTAACACCAGAGGTAGGGGATACGATACACACACACAACAACAACAACGCACTAACACCAGAGGTAGGGGATACGATACACACACACAACAACAACAACAACGCACTAACACCAGAGGTAGGGGATACGATACACACACACAACAACAACGCACTAACACCAGAGGTAGGGGATACGATACACACACACAACAACAACAACGCACTAACACCAGAGGTAGGGGATACGATACACACACAACAACAACAACAACGCACTAACACCAGAGGTAGGGGATACGATACACACACAACAACAACAACAACAACGCACTAACACCAGAGGTAGGGGATACGATACACACACACAACAACAACAACGCACTAACACCAGAGGTAGGGGATACGATACACACACACAACAACAACAACGCACTAACACCAGAGGTAGGGGATACGATACACACACACAACAACAACAACGCACTAACACCAGAGGTAGGGGATACGATACACACACACACACACACAACAACAACGCACTAACACCAGAGGTAGGGGATACGATACACACACACACACACAACAACAACGCACTAACACCAGAGGTAGGGGATACGATACACACACACACACAACAACAACAACAACGCACTAACACCAGAGGTAGGGGATACGATACACACACACACACAACAACAACAACAACGCACTAACACCAGAGGTAGGGGATACGATACACACACACACACAACAACAACAACAACGCACTAACACCAGAGGTAGGGGATACGATACACACACACACACACACAACAACAACGCACTAACACCAGAGGTAGGGGATACGATACACACACACACAACAACAACGCACTAACACCAGAGGTAGGGGATACGATACACACACACAACAACAACGCACTAACACCAGAGGTAGGGGATACGATACACACACACAACAACAACAACAACGCACTAACACCAGAGGTAGGGGATACGATACACACACACAACAACAACGCACTAACACCAGAGGTAGGGGATACGATACACACACACAACAACAACAACAACGCACTAACACCAGAGGTAGGGGATACGATACACACACACAACAACAACAACGCACTAACACCAGAGGTAGGGGATACGATACACACACACACACAACAACAACGCACTAACACCAGAGGTAGGGGATACGATACACACACACACACACAACAACAACGCACTAACACCAGAGGTAGGGGATACGATACACACACACACACAACAACAACGCACTAACACCAGAGGTAGGGGATACGATACACACACACACACAACAACAACGCACTAACACCAGAGGTAGGGGATACGATACACACACACACACAACAACAACGCACTAACACCAGAGGTAGGGGATACGATACACACACACACACACAACAACAACGCACTAACACCAGAGGTAGGGGATACGATACACACAACAACAACAACAACGCACTAACACCAGAGGTAGGGGATACGATACACACACACACAACAACAACAACGCACTAACACCAGAGGTAGGGGATACGATACACACACACAACAACAACAACGCACTAACACCAGAGGTAGGGGATACGATACACACACACAACAACAACGCACTAACACCAGAGGTAGGGGATACGATACACACACACACACACACAACAACAACAACGCACTAACACCAGAGGTAGGGGATACGATACACACACACAACAACAACAACGCACTAACACCAGAGGTAGGGGATACGATACACACACACAACAACAACGCACTAACACCAGAGGTAGGGGATACGATACACACACACAACAACAACAACGCACTAACACCAGAGGTAGGGGATACGATACACACACACAACAACAACGCACTAACACCAGAGGTAGGGGATACGATACACACACACACACAACAACAACAACGCACTAACACCAGAGGTAGGGGATACGATACACACACACACACAACAACAACGCACTAACACCAGAGGTAGGGGATACGATACACACACACAACAACAACAACGCACTAACACCAGAGGTAGGGGATACGATACACACACACAACAACAACGCACTAACACCAGAGGTAGGGGATACGATACACACACACACACAACAACAACAACGCACTAACACCAGAGGTAGGGGATACGATACACACACACACAACAACAACGCACTAACACCAGAGGTAGGGGATACGATACACACACACAACAACAACAACAACAACGCACTAACACCAGAGGTAGGGGATACGATACACACACATAACAACAACAACGCACTAACACCAGAGGTAGGGGATACGATACACACACACAACAACAACAACAACAACGCACTAACACCAGAGGTAGGGGATACGATACACACACACACACAACAACAACAACAACGCACTAACACCAGAGGTAGGGGATACGATACACACACACAACAACAACGCACTAACACCAGAGGTAGGGGATACGATACACACACACACACAACAACAACAACGCACTAACACCAGAGGTAGGGGATACGATACACACACACACACACAACAACAACGCACTAACACCAGAGGTAGGGGATACGATACACACACACACACAACAACAACGCACTAACACCAGAGGTAGGGGATACAATACACACACACAACAACAACAACAACAACAACGCACTAACACCAGAGGTAGGGGATACGATACACACACACACACACACACACAACAACAACGCACTAACACCAGAGGTAGGGGATACGATACACACACACACACACAACAACAACGCACTAACACCAGAGGTAGGGGATACGATACACACACACAACAACAACAACGCACTAACACCAGAGGTAGGGGATACGATACACACACACACAACAACAACGCACTAACACCAGAGGTAGGGGATACGATACACACACACACACACAACAACAACAACGCACTAACACCAGAGGTAGGGGATACGATACACACACACAACAACAACGCACTAACACCAGAGGTAGGGGATACGATACACACACACAACAACAACGCACTAACACCAGAGGTAGGGGATACGATACACACACACAACAACAACGCACTAACACCAGAGGTAGGGGATACGATACACACACACACACAACAACAACGCACTAACACCAGAGGTAGGGGATATGATACACACACACACAACAACAACAACGCACTAACACCAGAGGTAGGGGATATGATACACACACACACAACAACAACAACAACAACGCACTAACACCAGAGGTAGGGGATACGATACACACACACAACAAAAACAACAACAACGCACTAACACCAGAGGTAGGGGATACGATACACACACACACAACAACAACGCACTAACACCAGAGGTAGGGGATACGATACACACACAACAACAACAACGCACTAACACCAGAGGTAGGGGATACGATACACACACATAACAACAACAACGCACTAACACCAGAGGTAGGGGATACGATACACACACACACACAACAACAACAACGCACTAACACCAGAGGTAGGGGATACGATACACACACACACAACAACAACAACGCACTAACACCAGAGGTAGGGGATACGATACACACACACACACAACAACAACAACGCACTAACACCAGAGGTAGGGGATACGATACACACACACACACAACAACAACAACAACGCACTAACACCAGAGGTAGGGGATACGATACACACACACAACAACAACAACGCACTAACACCAGAGGTAGGGGATACGATACACACACACACACAACAACAACAACGCACTAACACCAGAGGTAGGGGATACGATACACACACACACAACAACAACAACGCACTAACACCAGAGGTAGGGGATACGATACACACACACAACAACAACAACAACGCACTAACACCAGAGGTAGGGGATACGATACACACACACACAACAACAACGCACTAACACCAGAGGTAGGGGATACGATACACACACACAACAACAACAACAACAACGCACTAACACCAGAGGTAGGGGATACGATACACACACACACAACAACAACGCACTAACACCAGAGGTAGGGGATACGATACACACACACAACAACAACAACGCACTAACACCAGAGGTAGGGGATACGATACACACACACACAACAACAACAACGCACTAACACCAGAGGTAGGGGATACGATACACACACACACAACAACAACAACGCACTAACACCAGAGGTAGGGGATACGATACACACACACACACACAACAACAACGCACTAACACCAGAGGTAGGGGATACGATACACACACACAACAACAACAACAACAACGCACTAACACCAGAGGTAGGGGATACGATACACACACACACAACAACAACGCACTAACACCAGAGGTAGGGGATACGATACACACACACAACAACAACAACAACGCACTAACACCAGAGGTAGGGGATACGATACACACACAACAACAACAACGCACTAACACCAGAGGTAGGGGATACGATACACACACAACAACAACAACGCACTAACACCAGAGGTAGGGGATACGATACACACACATAACAACAACAACGCACTAACACCAGAGGTAGGGGATACGATACACACACACAACAACAACAACAACAACGCACTAACACCAGAGGTAGGGGATACGATACACACACAACAACAACAACGCACTAACACCAGAGGTAGGGGATACGATACACACACAACAACAACAACGCACTAACACCAGAGGTAGGGGATACGATACACACACACACACACAACAACAACAACGCACTAACACCAGAGGTAGGGGATACGATACACACACACACACAACAACAACAACGCACTAACACCAGAGGTAGGGGATACGATACACACACAACAACAACAACGCACTAACACCAGAGGTAGGGGATACGATACACACACACACAACAACAACAACGCACTAACACCAGAGGTAGGGGATACGATACACACACACACACACACACACAACAACGCACTAACACCAGAGGTAGGGGATACGATACACACACAACAACAACAACGCACTAACACCAGAGGTAGGGGATACGATACACACACACAACAACAACAACAACAACAACGCACTAACACCAGAGGTAGGGGATACGATACACACACACAACAACAACAACAACAACAACGCACTAACACCAGAGGTAGGGGATACGATACACACACACAACAACAACAACAACAACGCACTAACACCAGAGGTAGGGGATACGATACACACACACACACAGCAACAACGCACTAACACCAGAGGTAGGGGATACGATACACACACAACAACAACAACGCACTAACACCAGAGGTAGGGGATACGATACACACACACACAACAACAACAACGCACTAACACCAGAGGTAGGGGATACGATACACACACAACAACAACAACGCACTAACACCAGAGGTAGGGGATACGATACACACACAACAACAACAACGCACTAACACCAGAGGTAGGGGATACGATACACACACAACAACAACAACGCACTAACACCAGAGGTAGGGGATACGATACACACACAACAACAACAACGCACTAACACCAGAGGTAGGGGATACGATACACACACAACAACAACAACGCACTAACACCAGAGGTAGGGGATACGATACACACACAACAACAACAACGCACTAACACCAGAGGTAGGGGATACGATACACACACAACAACAACAACGCACTAACACCAGAGGTAGGGGATACGATACACACACACACACAACAACAACGCACTAACACCAGAGGTAGGGGATACGATACACACACACACACAACAACAACAACGCACTAACACCAGAGGTAGGGGATACGATACACACACACACACACAACAACAACAACGCACTAACACCAGAGGTAGGGGATACGATACACACACACACAACAACGCACTAACACCAGAGGTAGGGGATACGATACACACACACAACAACAACAACAACGCACTAACACCAGAGGTAGGGGATACGATACACACACACAACAACAACAACGCACTAACACCAGAGGTAGGGGATACGATACACACACACACAACAACAACGCACTAACACCAGAGGTAGGGGATACGATACACACACAACAACAACAACGCACTAACACCAGAGGTAGGGGATACGATACACACACACAACAACAACAACGCACTAACACCAGAGGTAGGGGATACGATACACACACACACAACAACAACGCACTAACACCAGAGGTAGGGGATACGATACACACACAACAACAACAACGCACTAACACCAGAGGTAGGGGATACGATACACACACACAACAACAACAACGCACTAACACCAGAGGTAGGGGATACGATACACACACACAACAACAACAACAACAACGCACTAACACCAGAGGTAGGGATACGATACACACACACAACAACAACAACAACAACGCACTAACACCAGAGGTAGGGGATACGATACACACACACAACAACAACAACAACAACAACGCACTAACACCAGAGGTAGGGGATACGATACACACACAACAACAACAACAACAACGCACTAACACCAGAGGTAGGGGATATGATACACACACACAACAACAACAACAACAACGCACTAACACCAGAGGTAGGGGATACGATACACACACACACACAACAACAACAACAACGCACTAACACCAGAGGTAGGGGATACGATACACACACAACAACAACAACAACAACGCACTAACACCAGAGGTAGGGGATATGATACACACACACAACAACAACAACAACAACGCACTAACACCAGAGGTAGGGGATACGATACACACACACACACAACAACAACAACAACGCACTAACACCAGGGGCCTGTTGCACAAAACTAGGATAAGGGATTAAGCCAGGATATCTTGGTGATCCTGGCTCAATTGATCCGTAATCCGGTTGCACTAAAGATGGATAGGGGGCAGGAGGATATGTTATGGTATAAATTACCATGGAGATTTATTCTGTGGAGCTAGCCTGCTCCAGACCAGGCTAAATTCCAGGATCTATTTAATCTCATCCCTAATGTCAGTCAGCAGTCACCACAAATGGAAACCAATAGTTATTTCACTGCTCACTATACATTGTTATCACATATAACTAGACCCACTGTCATTATTTAAACGTTTGTGATCATTAATTTCAATGATTTTGGATAAAAAATGATTTTTAGATGATGTTGCTATCATTAGATAATTTACAGTTTCCCATAGACTATAAGGCTATATATAAAATGATAGAATATTAGGGCCACAGAGGGGAAAAAAACACAAGTCATAATATTGTAACCAGTTGTTTTAAAGGAGGACAGTTGTTAATGACAGATGTGGGGCATTTCGTGAAATTGTACTTCAGTATGGTTTCATAAACAAAGACATGCTGATGTGCCAGACTATTAAGTATCACATTGTCATAAGTATCAAAACTGTAAAAACAATATGTAGCTTTTCTGCAGAAAGAACCAGCCTCATAAATTTATGACTTTATCCTTTTTCTTCAGTGTGGCCCTAGTACTCTGTCATATAAACAAATACACATTCCATATGAATATAAAAACACAATGTGTAACATTATGTTCCTTTATTGAATAAGGACAAAACAAAGCAGGTAAACCATCAGCTCCTTTCGAAACTGAAGTCACAGTGACTCTACAAGATGGAAAGCACAGAATCCAAGCATATTATACAAAATGATACATACACATTCAAAGGTCTGTATATAACACACCCTGCATGTCTGCACACTAAAATAAATGCAGGACAAATCCATACACATCAACTGAACAGACAAATGAATGGATGCAGTAGCCTCCCTGCAGCCTTGTATTACACACAGTATACCGCACAAACATAAGAGGCCAAATTCGTAAAAAAACGAACCCAAAAAAACCCAAATTCCTCTGCCACCGCAGGACATATTTAACCAAAATTGAAAGCACACATACTAACTAAAATAATTCAACACATATTGGTCCCTCAGCAGCCGACCACTGTCGTCATCAGGGAAGATTGCCGGATTGTCCCAGTCCATGGCTGGTGGCACTCTGGGGGCCCTCTCCTTCCTCAGGCAGGCCACATTGTGGAGGACAGCACAAGCCACAGTAATATCACATGCCCTAACAGGGCTGACCCTTAATTTGTGAAGGCAGTGAAAGCGTGCCTTCAGGAGGCCAAAGGTCATTTCAACTCTGGCCCTGGTCCTGGCATGGGCATGGTTGTAGGCCTGCTGTGCTTCCTGGGGGGTCTGTGAAAGGTGTCAGGAGAAAAGGCTGGCAGCCATACCCCCTGTCTCCCAGCAACACACCAGAGAATTCACCTGTCAACACAAAATCTCATCATTACTACCTCATAAACACAGTGATATTCTTGACACAGCCATGATGGTTATAAATAGGGGTTGTGTGGCTTACCTTGTGATAGGCACTGATAGATTTCAGAGGCCCGAAAGATTCTGGAGTCATGGACTGAGCCAGGCCATTTTGCCACAACATTGCTGATCACACAGTCAGCATTGCAGACCATCTGAAATCATAAGATGAGGAATATTACACCAATCAATGCACATCACATTTCCTATTCACAAAATCGGCCTCATGGGCACCTGAGGGGGCTTTTATCCTTATGTGTGTGCAGTCCACTGCACCAATGACATTGGGGAAACCTGTCACACAAAGTAATGAGTATCCTACTATGTGTTAACAGTTGTCCTGTAATTTGTAGATCCTCTTACCTGCAATCCTATAGAACTCCTCTTTGATGTCACAGAGTCTTCTGTGGCCAGGGAAGGAGATGAAGACATCTGCTAATGCTTTGATAGCCAGACACACACTCCTTATTGTGCGGCAAATTGTGGCCTTGTTCAGCTGTTCTGCATCCCCCACTGAGTACAGGAAGGCTCCACTAGCAAAAAAGCGCAAGGCCACACAAACCATTTGCTCCACACTCAGTGCATGGCTCCGTGCAGTGCGGTGCTTAATCCTGGGACCCAGTAGTCTGCATAGATACCTGATGCCATCTGCAGAAGACCATCTATATGAAAGATACAGGTTATCAGGGAAGGCCAGTGGGTCCAACCGGTCCCTGAAGACCCTTTCTCGCCTGAAGGCTCTCCTCAGCACAAGTGCTTCTTCATCCACCACATCTCGCACGAATGGGCATGCCATTGTCAGAGCAGAAAGGAACACACAATTTTGGGCCTTCATATAGGCTAGTGGCCACACCTGGTGCTGGGGGGGTGGGCAAAAGAGGGCGATGCCTTATAACGATGACTTGGTTGTACTGATTGCTGGGAAAATAAAAAAAACCTTAGAAAGATGCCACCGTCCTGTGTGCTCACAATAAGAGCTCATGTCATGGCTCACATGACTTTACGAGAATATACCTAATTTTTATTTTGAGCTGTGTCATCTTCTTGGAGCTGGGGGAGGAAAGAAAAATAATGATTAATACATTTGTGTTACAGTTAGCATACAGTGTACATTGAAGGCATATCTCACCTCCCTCTCAAGTTTTTTTATTTCAAGGTCCAGTTTCCTAATTGTCCTCTTTTTTATTTCGGACTCCAGTGCAAGATTTTCCATCTTTTTCTTCTTGTACTGAATGTCTATGTCTGCCAGTTCTATTTGGCGCCGGAGGTGGTTGCCATACAACTTTCTGATAGCTTGTGAGCTCTGTGAACACAATACAATTAGCGCAGCTGGAATTTGGCAGGATGTGGTGTCCTTTTATTAATACGCACTATGTTGCCAGGCTGGTTTTCCCACTGTAAAGCATCTGGGTCCTGTAAAAGAAATTAGATTTTTTGATTTTGATGAGGACTCCTCACCATTGTAGAGTAAATAGTACTTTCACAGTCTTAACATGATACCTCATGCCTTCTGGAATCCAGAGAGATGGTCTCCTCCTCATCATCGTCTCCATCATGTGCTGTTGCTGCTGCACTGGGGCCTTCACCCTATCACATTTAATCGGATTCATATTGAAGCTAGTAGACAAGACATGCCAGGCCTACAGTATGCCTTTGATGGAGTACTCACTGGATCAGCATCGTCTGGTGCTTGTGCTGGTGGCTCTAACAGGAACACAGTGCTGCCAGACACTGCAAGGCAATAGGTAAACCAAAGTCAGACAGTCCAAATTGATTCAATATGAATGTGGTTGTATCCCATGTAGAGATGGAAGGACATACCTTGAATGAAGCGGGTGGCATCTTGGGAGGAACCTATGCTCGTCTCTTTCCCCCCAGGGATCCCCTCTAAGACGGGCCTGCCTTTATTTAGCTCCAAGGCCATGTCCTCTGCTGGGGTAAGGTCAGCCTTTGGTGACCCACCACCCGTGCCTTGTCTGTGGGTATTCTTTTTCACTGCTAAAACAGTACAGACAATGTGTGAGCAGGCACCTTCTGGGTACAATATATGCTTGTGCTTTGTTAAATATTAGTCAGGGACCATACCATTCTGCAGAATGTTCTTGTATTTGATTTTGACCTGCTGCCATGTCCGTTTTGGCCCGTTCATGTTTAATCTACACACACACACACACACACACACACACACACACACATTTAATGGAGTCACACTGCAAAAAATTACTTGGTATTTTTGTCTTGTTTTCAGTAAAAATATCAAAAAATGTATCATAGCTTTATACAGTGTGATGGAGTTACTTTACACAATTTCACTCATATCTGCAGTGCATTTCAATTAAAAATTTAACCGTTTCATAATTACAGTACAACTGCATTTTTGGAGATGTGAATTAAATATTTGAATTGTAATTGTGATGTTTCAGCGGAGCGGTGAGTGTGTAATTGTGCACTACTTACGCATTCAGGCGGTCTGCAATACTTTGCCACGCTTTTTCTCTTTGCTTTATCACTGTGGCGGTGTTGCCTTTCTTCTTAATTATATCTTTTACCTCCTCGTATGCCTCCATGAGGATTTGTGCTTCCGACGGGGAAAAGTACGCGGCTCTAGTTGCCATGGTAAATCAGTTAATCTGTGATCTGTGGCGGGGTCTATTTGAGTGAGCCGTGAGCGCGCACCTATCCAGGATTGGTTTCACCTGGCTTAATGAATCCGTGTCTGCTCATCCTGGCTTGGTCTTTGTGCAACCAATTAAGCCTGGACGCACATGTTTTGGCTTCATTGAGCTCAGCTGAGTCATTTATCCCGGATGTCTTAATTCTACTTTTGTGCAACAGGCCCCTCAGGTAGGGGATACGATACACACACACATAACAACAACAACAACAACGCACTAACACCAGAGGTAGGGGATACGATACACACACACACACAACAACAATGCACTAACACCAGAGGTAGGGGATACGATACACACACACACAACAACAACAACGCACTAACACCAGAGGTAGGGGATACGATACACACACATAACAACAACAACAACGCACTAACACCAGAGGTAGGGGATACGATACACACACACACAACAACAACAACGCACTAACACCAGAGGTAGGGGATACGATACACACACAACAACAACAACAACGCACTAACACCAGAGGTAGGGGATACGATACACACACACACACAACAACAACAACAACGCACTAACACCAGAGGTAGGGGATACGATACACACACAACAACAACAACAACGCACTAACACCAGAGGTAGGGGATACGATACACACACAACAACAACGCACTAACACCAGAGGTAGGGGATACGATACACACACACACAACAACAACGCACTAACACCAGAGGTAGGGGATACGATACACACACACACACAACAACAACAACGCACTAACACCAGAGGTAGGGGATACGATACACACACACACACAACAACAACAACAACGCACTAACACCAGAGGTAGGGGATACGATACACACACACACACAACAACAACAACAACGCACTAACACCAGAGGTAGGGGATACGATACACACACACACACACAACAACGCACTAACACCAGAGGTAGGGGATACGATACACACACACACACACAACAACGCACTAACACCAGAGGTAGGGGATACGATACACACACACACAACAACAACAACGCACTAACACCAGAGGTAGGGGATACGATACACACACACACAACAACAACGCACTAACACCAGAGGTAGGGGATACGATACACACACACACACACACAACAACGCACTAACACCAGAGGTAGGGGATACGATACACACACACACACACAACAACGCACTAACACCAGAGGTAGGGGATACGATACACACACACACACACACAAACAACAACAACAACGCACTAACACCAGAGGTAGGGGATACGATACACACACAACAACAACAACGCACTAACACCAGAGGTAGGGGATACGATACACACACACACAACAACAACGCACTAACACCAGAGGTAGGGGATACGATACACACACAACAACAACAACAACAACGCACTAACACCAGAGGTAGGGGATACGATACACACACAACAACAACAACAACGCACTAACACCAGAGGTAGGGGATACGATACACACACACAACAACAACAACGCACTAACACCAGAGGTAGGGGATACGATACACACACACAACAACAACAACAACAACGCACTAACACCAGAGGTAGGGGATACGATACACACACAACAACAACAACAACGCACTAACACCAGAGGTAGGGGATACGATACACACACAACAACAACAACAACGACGCACTAACACCAGAGGTAGGGGATACGATACACACACACAACAACAACGCACTAACACCAGAGGTAGGGGATACGATACACACACACAACAACAACAACAACAACGCACTAACACCAGAGGTAGGGGATACGATACACACACAACAACAACAACAACGCACTAACACCAGAGGTAGGGGATACGATACACACACAACAACAACAACAACGACGCACTAACACCAGAGGTAGGGGATACGATACACACACACAACAACAACGCACTAACACCAGAGGTAGGGGATACGATACACACACAACAACAACAACAACAACGCACTAACACCAGAGGTAGGGGATATGATACACACAACAACAACAACAACGCACTAACACCAGAGGTAGGGGATACGATACACACACAACAACAACAACAACGCACTAACACCAGAGGTAGGGGATACGATACACACACACACAACAACAACGCACTAACACCAGAGGTAGGCGATACGATACACACACACACACAACAACAACGCACTAACACCAGAGGTAGGGGATACGATACACACACACACACAACAACAACGCACTAACACCAGAGGTAGGGGATACGATACACACAACAACAACAACAACGCACTAACACCAGAGGTAGGGGATACGATACACACACAACAACAACAACAACGCACTAACACCAGAGGTAGGGGATACGATACACACACACAACAACAACAACGCACTAACACCAGAGGTAGGGGATACGATACACACACACAACAACAACAACAACAACAACGCACTAACACCAGAGGTAGGGGATACGATACACACACAACAACAACAACAACAACAACGCACTAACACCAGAGGTAGGGGATACGATACACACACACAACAACAACAACGCACTAACACCAGAGGTAGGGGATACGATACACACACACAACAACAACAACAACAACGCACTAACACCAGAGGTAGGGGATACGATACACACACACAACAACAACGCACTAACACCAGAGGTAGGGGATACGATACACACACACAACAACAACAACGCACTAACACCAGAGGTAGGGGATACGATACACACACACAACAACAACAACAACAACGCACTAACACCAGAGGTAGGGGATACGATACACACACACAACAACAACAACGCACTAACACCAGAGGTAGGGGATACGATACACACACACACACACACAACAACAACAACGCACTAACACCAGAGGTAGGGGATACGATACACACACACAACAACAACAACGCACTAACACCAGAGGTAGGGGATACGATACACACACACAACAACAACGCACTAACACCAGAGGTAGGGGATACGATACACACACACACACAACAACAATGCACTAACACCAGAGGTAGGGGATACGATACACACACACACAACAACAACAACGCACTAACACCAGAGGTAGGGGATACGATACACACACACACACACACACAACAACAACGCACTAACACCAGAGGTAGGGGATACGATACACACACACAACAACAACAACAACGCACTAACACCAGAGGTAGGGGATACGATACACACACAACAACAACAACAACGCACTAACACCAGAGGTAGGGGATACGATACACACACACAACAACAACAACGCACTAACACCAGAGGTAGGGGATACGATACACACACAACAACAACGCACTAACACCAGAGGTAGGGGATACGATACACACACACACAACAACAACAACGCACTAACACCAGAGGTAGGGGATACGATACACACACACACAACAACAACAACGCACTAACACCAGAGGTAGGGGATACGATACACACACACACAACAACAACGCACTAACACCAGAGGTAGGGGATACGATACACACACACACAACAACAACGCACTAACACCAGAGGTAGGGGATACGATACACACACATAACAACAACAACGCACTAACACCAGAGGTAGGGGATACGATACACACACAACAACAACAACAACAACAACGCACTAACACCAGAGGTAGGGGATACGATACACACACACAACAACAACGCACTAACACCAGAGGTAGGGGATACGATACACACACATAACAACAACAACGCACTAACACCAGAGGTAGGGGATACGATACACACACAACAACAACAACAACAACAACGCACTAACACCAGAGGTAGGGGATACGATACACACACACAACAACAACAACAACAACAACGCACTAACACCAGAGGTAGGGGATACGATACACACACAACAACAACAACAACAACGCACTAACACCAGAGGTAGGGGATACGATACACACACACACACAACAACAACGCACTAACACCAGAGGTAGGGGATACGATACACACACACACACAACAACAACGCACTAACACCAGAGGTAGGGGATACGATACACACACACAACAACAACAACGCACTAACACCAGAGGTAGGGGATACGATACACACACACAACAACAACAACAACAACGCACTAACACCAGAGGTAGGGGATACGATACACACACACAACAACAACAACAACAACGCACTAACACCAGAGGTAGGGGATACGATACACACACACAACAACAACAACAACAACGCACTAACACCAGAGGTAGGGGATACGATACACACACACAACAACAACAACAACGCACTAACACCAGAGGTAGGGGATACGATACACACACATAACAACAACAACAACAACGCACTAACACCAGAGGTAGGGGATACGATACACACACACAACAACAACAACAACAACAACGCACTAACACCAGAGGTAGGGGATACGATACACACACACACACAACAACAACAACAACGCACTAACACCAGAGGTAGGGGATACGATACACACACACAACAACAACGCACTAACACCAGAGGTAGGGGATACGATACACACAC
The DNA here is from genome assembly GCF_016432855.1 of Salvelinus namaycush. Lineage (NCBI taxonomy): Eukaryota > Metazoa > Chordata > Actinopteri > Salmoniformes > Salmonidae > Salvelinus > Salvelinus namaycush. The sequence continues at coordinate 68,609,136 of NC_052307.1, forward strand.
AACAACAACAACGCACTAACACCAGAGGTAGGGGATACGATACACACACACACAACAACAACGCACTAACACCAGAGGTAGGGGATACGATACACACACACAACAACAACAACAACAACGCACTAACACCAGAGGTAGGGGATACGATACACACACATAACAACAACAACAACGCACTAACACCAGAGGTAGGGGATACGATACACACACACACACACACAACAACAACAACGCACTAACACCAGAGGTAGGGGATACGATACACACACACACACACAACAACAACGCACTAAACACAGAGGTAGGGGATACGATACACACACAACAACAACAACGCACTAACACCAGAGGTAGGGGATACGATACACACACACAAACAACAACGCACTAACACCAGAGGTAGGGGATACGATACACACACACAACAACAACAACAACGCACTAACACCAGAGGTAGGGGATATGATACACACAACAACAACAACAACAACAACGCACTAACACCAGAGGTAGGGGATACGATACACACACACAACAACAACAACAACAACGCACTAACACCAGAGGTAGGGGATACGATACACACACACAACAACAACAACGCACTAACACCAGAGGTAGGGGATATGATACACACAACAACAACAACAACAACAACGCACTAACACCAGAGGTAGGGGATACGATACACACACAACAACAACAACAACAACGCACTAACACCAGAGGTAGGGGATACGATACACACACAACAACAACAACAACGCACTAACACCAGAGGTAGGGGATACGATACACACACACAACAACAACAACAACGCACTAACACCAGAAGGTAGGGGATACGATACACACACACAACAACAACAACAACGCACTAACACCAGAGGTAGGGGATACGATACAACACACACACAACAACAACAACGCACTACACCAGAGGTAGGGGATACGATACACACACACACAACAACAACAACGCACTAACACCAGAGGTAGGGGATACGATACACACACACCACAACAACAACAACGCACTAACACCAGAGGTAGGGGATACGATACACACACACAACAACAACAACAACGCACTAACACCAGAGGTAGGGGATACGATACACACACACAACAACAACAACAACAACGCACTAACACCAGAGGTAGGGGATACGATACACACACAACAACACAACAACACGCACTAACACCAGAGGTAGGGGATACGATACACACACAACAACAACAACAACAACAACGCACTAACACCAGAGGTAGGGGATACGATACCACACACAACAACAACAACAACAACGCACTAACACCAGAGGTAGGGGATACGATACACACACACAACAACAACAACAACAACGCACTAACACCAGAGGTAGGGGATACGATAACACACACACAACAAAACAACGCACTAACAACCAGAGGTAGGGGATACGATACACACACACAACAACAACAACGCACTAACACCAGAGGTAGGGGATACGATACACACACACAACAACAACAACGCACTAACACCAGAGGTAGGGGATACGATACACACACACACAACAACAACAACGCACTAACACCAGAGGTAGGGGATACGATACACACACACAACAACAAACAACGCACTAACACCAGAGGTAGGGGATACGATACACACACACACACACAACAACAACAACGCACTAACACCAGAGGTAGGGGATACGATACACACACACAACAACAACAACAACGCACTAACACCAGAGGTAGGGGATACGATACACACACAAACAACAACAACGCACTAACACCAGAGGTAGGGGATACGATACACACACAACACAACAACGCACTAACACCAGAGGTAGGGGATACGATACACACACACAACAACAACAACAAACAACGCACTAACACCAGAGGTAGGGGATACGATACACACAACACACAACAACAACAACGCACTAACACCAGAGGTAGGGGATACGATACACACACACACACCACAAACAACGCACTACCCCAGAGGTAGGGGATACGATACACACCACAACACAACAACAACGCACTAACACCAGAGGTAGGGGATACGATACACACACACCAACAACAACAACGCACTAACACCAGAGGTAGGGGATACGATTACACACACAACAACAACAAGCACTATACACCAGAGGTAGGGGATACGATACACACACAAACACAACACGCACTAACACCAGAGGTAGGGGATACGATACACACACACACACAACAACAACGCACTAACACCAGAGGTAGGGGATACGATACACACAACACAACAACAACAACGCACTAACACCAGAGGTAGGGGATACGATACAACACAACAACAACAACAACGCACTAACACCAGAGGTAGGGGATACGATACACACACACAACAACAACAACGCACTAACACCAGAGGTAGGGGATACGATACACACACAACAACAACAACAACATACGCACTAACACCAGAGGTAGGGGATACGATACACCACAACAACAACAACAACGCACTAACACCAGAGGTAGGGGATACGATACACACACACAACAACACAACAACAACGCACTAACACCAGAGGTAGGGGATACGATACACACACAACAACAACAACAACGCACTAACACCAGAGGTAGGGGAATAAAATAACGATAACACACACAACAACATACACAACGAACGCACTAACACCAGAAGGTAGGGATACGATACACACCACAACAACAACAACAACAACGCACTAAACAACCAGAGGTAGGGGATAAACGATACACACACAACAAAACAACAACAACGCACTAACACCAGAGGTAGGGATAATGATAACAACACAACAACAACAACGCACTAACACCAGAGGTAGAGGTATACGATAGCACACACAACAACAACAACAACAACGCACTAACACCAAGAGGTAGGGGGATACGATACACACACACACACACACAACAACAACGCACTAACACCAGAGGTAGGGGATACGATACACACACAACAACAACAACGCACTAACACCAGAGGTAGGGGATACGATACACACAAACAACAACAACGCACTAACACCAGAGGTAGGGGATACGATACACACACACACACAACAACAACGCACTAACACCAGAGGTAGGGGATACGATACACACACACAACAACAACGCACTAACACCAGAGGTAGGGGATACGATACACACACACACACAACAACAACAACGCACTAACACCAGAGGTAGGGATACGATACACACACACACACAACAACAACAACAACGCACTAACACCAGAGGTAGGGGACGATACACACACACACAACAACAACAACGCACTAACACCAGAGGTAGGGGATACGATACACACACACACACAACAACAACAACGCACTAACACCAGAGGTAGGGGATACGATACACACACACAACAACAACAACGCACTAACACCAGAGGTAGGGGATACGATACACACACACACAACAACAACGCACTAACACCAGAGGTAGGGGATACGATACACACACACACACAACAACAACAACGCACTAACACCAGAGGTAGGGGATACGATACACACACACAACAACAACAACGCACTAACACCAGAGGTAGGGGATACGATACACACACACACAACAACACACGCACTAACACCAGAGGTAGGGGATACGATACACACACACACACACAACAACAACGCACTAACACCAGAGGTAGGGGATACGATACACACACACACACAACAACAACGCACTAACACCAGAGGTAGGGGATACGATACACACACACAACAACAACAACGCACTAACACCAGAGGTAGGGGATACGATACACACACAAACAACAACAACGCACTAACACCAGAGGTAGGGGATACGATACACACACACACAACAACAACAACGCACTAACACCAGAGGTAGGGGATACGATACACACACACACACACACACAACAACAACAACGCACTAACACCAGAGGTAGGGGATACGATACACACACACAACAACAACGCACTAACACCAGAGGTAGGGGATACGATACACACACACACACACAACAACAACGCACTAACACCAGAGGTAGGGGATACGATACACACACACACACAACAACGTACTAACACCAGAGGTAGGGGATACGATACACACACAACAACAACAACGCACTAACACCAGAGGTAGGGGATACGATACACACACACACACAACAACGTACTAACACCAGAGGTAGGGGATACGATACACACACAACAACAACAACGCACTAACACCAGAGGTAGGGGATACGATACACACACAACAACAACAACGCACTAACACCAGAGGTAGGGGATACGATACACACACACACAACAACAACAACGCACTAACACCAGAGGTAGGGGATACGATACACACACACAACAACAACAACAACGCACTAACACCAGAGGTAGGGGATACGATACACACACACAACAACAACGCACTAACACCAGAGGTAGGGGATACGATACACACACACACACAACAACAACAACGCACTAACACCAGAGGTAGGGGATACGATACACACACACACAACAACAACAACGCACTAACACCAGAGGTAGGGGATACGATACACACACACACAACAACAACAACGCACTAACACCAGAGGTAGGGGATACGATACACACACACAACAACAACGCACTAACACCAGAGGTAGGGGATACGATACACACACACAACAACAACGCACTAACACCAGAGGTAGGGGATACGATACACACACAACAACAACAACAACAACGCACTAACACCAGAGGTAGGGGATACGATACACACACACACACAACAACAACAACAACGCACTAACACCAGAGGTAGGGGATACGATACACACACACACAACAACAACGCACTAACACCAGAGGTAGGGGATACGATACACACACACACACAACAACAACGCACTAACACCAGAGGTAGGGGATACGATACACACACACAACAACAACAACAACAACAACGCACTAACACCAGAGGTAGGGGATACGATACACACACACACAACAACAACAACGCACTAACACCAGAGGTAGGGGATACGATACACACACACACAACAACAACAACGCACTAACACCAGAGGTAGGGGATACGATACACACACACAACAACAACGCACTAACACCAGAGGTAGGGGATACGATACACACACACAACAACAACGCACTAACACCAGAGGTAGGGGATACGATACACACACACAACAACAACAACAACAACGCACTAACACCAGAGGTAGGGGATACGATACACACACACACAACAACAACAACAACGCACTAACACCAGAGGTAGGGGATACGATACACACACACAACAACAACAACGCACTAACACCAGAGGTAGGGGATACGATACACACACAACAACAACGCACTAACACCAGAGGTAGGGGATACGATACACACACAACAACAACAACGCACTAACACCAGAGGTAGGGGATACGATACACACACAACAACAACAACGCACTAACACCAGAGGTAGGGGATACGATACACACACACAACAACAACGCACTAACACCAGAGGTAGGGGATACGATACACACACACACACAACAACAACGCACTAACACCAGAGGTAGGGGATACGATACACACACAACAACAACGCACTAACACCAGAGGTAGGGGATACGATACACACACAACAACAACAACGCACTAACACCAGAGGTAGGGGATACGATACACACACAACAACAACAACGCACTAACACCAGAGGTAGGGGATACGATACACACACACAACAACAACGCACTAACACCAGAGGTAGGGGATACGATACACACACACACACACAACAACAACGCACTAACACCAGAGGTAGGGGATACGATACACACACACACACAACAACAACGCACTAACACCAGAGGTAGGGGATACGATACACACACACACAACAACAACGCACTAACACCAGAGGTAGGGGATACGATACACACACACACAACAACAACGCACTAACACCAGAGGTAGGGGATACGATACACACACACACAACAACAACGCACTAACACCAGAGGTAGGGGATACGATACACACACACACAACAACAACGCACTAACACCAGAGGTAGGGGATACGATACACACACACACAACAACAACGCACTAACACCAGAGGTAGGGGATACGATACACACACAACAACAACAACGCACTAACACCAGAGGTAGGGGATACGATACACACACACAACAACAACAACGCACTAACACCAGAGGTAGGGGATACGATACACACACACAACAACAACAACGCACTAACACCAGAGGTAGGGGATACGATACACACACACAACAACAACAACGCACTAACACCAGAGGTAGGGGATACGATACACACACACAACAACAACGCACTAACACCAGAGGTAGGGGATACGATACACACACACACAACAACAACGCACTAACACCAGAGGTAGGGGATACGATACACACACACACAACAACAACGCACTAACACCAGAGGTAGGGGATACGATACACACACACAACAACAACAACAACGCACTAACACCAGAGGTAGGGGATACGATACACACACACACAACAACAACAACAACGCACTAACACCAGAGGTAGGGGATACGATACACACACACAACAACAACGCACTAACACCAGAGGTAGGGGATACGATACACACACACACACAACAACAACGCACTAACACCAGAGGTAGGGGATACGATACACACACACACACAACAACAACAACGCACTAACACCAGAGGTAGGGGATACGATACACACACACACACAACAACGCACTAACACCAGAGGTAGGGGATACGATACACACACACACAACAACAACGCACTAACACCAGAGGTAGGGGATACGATACACACACACACACAACAACAACAACGCACTAACACCAGAGGTAGGGGATACGATACACACACACAACAACAACAACGCACTAACACCAGAGGTAGGGGATACGATACACACACACAACAACAACAACGCACTAACACCAGAGGTAGGGGATACGATACACACACACACAACAACAACAACGCACTAACACCAGAGGTAGGGGATACGATACACACACACAACAACAACAACGCACTAACACCAGAGGTAGGGGATACGATACACACACACAACAACAACAACAACGCACTAACACCAGAGGTAGGGGATACGATACACACACACAACAACAACGCACTAACACCAGAGGTAGGGGATACGATACACACACACAACAACAACGCACTAACACCAGAGGTAGGGGATACGATACACACACACACACACAACAACAACGCACTAACACCAGAGGTAGGGGATACGATACACACACACACAACAACAACAACGCACTAACACCAGAGGTAGGGGATACGATACACACACACACACAACAACAACAACGCACTAACACCAGAGGTAGGGGATACGATACACACACACACACAACAACAACGCACTAACACCAGAGGTAGGGGATACGATACACACACACACACACAACAACAACGCACTAACACCAGAGGTAGGGGATACGATACACACACACACAACAACAACGCACTAACACCAGAGGTAGGGGATACGATACACACACACACAACAACAACGCACTAACACCAGAGGTAGGGGATACGATACACACACACACACAACAACAACGACGCACTAACACCAGAGGTAGGGGATACGATACACACACACACACACACAACAACAACAACGCACTAACACCAGAGGTAGGGGATACGATACACACACACACACACACAACAACAACAACGCACTAACACCAGAGGTAGGGGATACGATACACACACACACACACAACAACAACAACGCACTAACACCAGAGGTAGGGGATACGATACACACACACACACACAACAACAACAACGCACTAACACCAGAGGTAGGGGATACGATACACACACACAACAACAACGCACTAACACCAGAGGTAGGGGATACGATACACACACACACACACAACAACAACGACGCACTAACACCAGAGGTAGGGGATACGATACACACACACACAACAACAACGCACTAACACCAGAGGTAGGGGATACGATACACACACACACAACAACAACGCACTAACACCAGAGGTAGGGGATACGATACACACACACACAACAACAACAACGCACTAACACCAGAGGTAGGGGATACGATACACACACACACAACAACAACGCACTAACACCAGAGGTAGGGGATACGATACACACACACACAACAACAACGCACTAACACCAGAGGTAGGGGATACGATACACACACATAACAACAACGCACTAACACCAGAGGTAGGGGATACGATACACACACACAACAACAACGCACTAACACCAGAGGTAGGGGATACGATACACACACACACACACAACAACAACGCACTAACACCAGAGGTAGGGGATACGATACACACACACACAACAACAACAACGCACTAACACCAGAGGTAGGGGATACGATACACACACACACACAACAACAACGCACTAACACCAGAGGTAGGGGATACGATACACACACACACACAACAACAACGCACTAACACCAGAGGTAGGGGATACGATACACACACACACACAACAACAACGCACTAACACCAGAGGTAGGGGATACGATACACACACACAACAACAACGCACTAACACCAGAGGTAGGGGATACGATACACACACACAACAACAACAACGCACTAACACCAGAGGTAGGGGATACGATACACACACACACACAACAACAACGCACTAACACCAGAGGTAGGGGATACGATACACACACACACACAACAACAACGCACTAACACCAGAGGTAGGGGATACGATACACACACACAACAACAACGCACTAACACCAGAGGTAGGGGATACGATACACACACACAACAACAACAACGCACTAACACCAGAGGTAGGGGATACGATACACACACACAACAACAACAACGCACTAACACCAGAGGTAGGGGATACGATACACACACACACAACAACAACAACGCACTAACACCAGAGGTAGGGGATACGATACACACACACACAACAACAACAACAACGCACTAACACCAGAGGTAGGGGATACGATACACACACACACAACAACAACAACGCACTAACACCAGAGGTAGGGGATACGATACACACACACAACAACGCACTAACACCAGAGGTAGGGGATACGATACACACACACACTCATGAATGCACGCACACACACAACAACAATGCACTAACACCATAGGTAAAAGCTTTGACACAGAAATTGGACTCAAGCTGTGCATTACCTTTTTGAATAATTCAGTACCTAGTGTTTTTTCCCATGTATGTACTGGAGCACTACATAATGTATATGTCACTATGCATTGGCTCACATTTTAAATGAGTAAAAATGTGACTCGACTGAATTACGGCCCATCGCAGACTATTGTTTGATGTAATTTCTAAGGATATCTCAATAGGAAGATTAGCGACGGCAAATTTTGGGGGGGGAGTCTTGATACAGGAGAAAACCCACTGCCTCTCAAATGACACTGGTGCCTAGTTATCAGCGAGTCAGATGTGTATCTGTCTATGTGTGTGTTTGACTGACAGCTGACTGCTTATTTCCCCAGGCATCAAGCTATTAATGGGGTGGCAGGTAGCCTAGTGGTTAGAGCGTTGGACTAGTAACCGATAGGTTGCAAGATCAAATCCCCGAGCTGACAAGGTAAAAATCTGTCGTTCTACCCCTGACAGACTGACTTGCCTAGTTAAGTAAAATAAAAAGCTGTATGCTGTCATGTATGAGTCTGACACTTCCCTGTGCATCCCAGTAGGCCATGACATAATTATATGTTTGTATTGTAAATCAAATCAAATGTATTTATATAACCCTTCTTACATCAGCTGATATCTTAAAGTGCTGTACAGAAACCCAGCCTAAAACCACAAACAGCAAGCAATGCAGGTGTAGAAGCACGGTGGCTAGGAAAACTCCCTAGAAAGGCCAAAACCTAGGAAGAAACCTAGAGAGGAACCAGGCTATGAGGGGTCCAGTCCTCTTCTGGCTGTGCCAGGTGGAGATTATAACAGAACATGGCCAAAATGTTCACAAATGACCAGCATGGTCAAATAATAATAATCACAGTAGTTGTCGAGGGTGCAGCAAGTCAGCACCTCAGGAGTAAATGTCAGTTGGCTTTTCATAGCCGATCATTAAGAGCTCTACCGCTCCTGCTGTCTCTGGAGAGTTGAAAACAGCAGGTCTGGGACAGGTCAGGGTTCCATAGCCGCAGGCAAATCAAATGTTATTGGTCACATGCAGATGTTATTGCGAGCAGATGTTACTTAGCGACAGCGGTCTCACTCTTACCACCTCTCGTCTTCTCCATGTTAATGTGCTCGCTCCCTCAATCACTCTCTTACCCTCTTTCCACCTTTGGACACTTTCTTTCCTTTTACCAAGCCTGTATATGACCATTACTCTGTATATGGAAATGCATATTTAACTGGCTCTGGAGTGTGCTTGACGTGATCTTATACAAGGTCATATGCAACCCAGTATTTTTCATGGAACATTTGCCCTCTGCTGTATGTTCCTCCAGTTGTGCCAGATAAATTAGGGATCATTGTGGGTGAAAACCTTCAGTCTGTGGAATCACTCATGCTTTGTCTTTTTTTCTTCATATTATGTCTATTTCCGATAAGCTACCCAGGAAAGGGCAACAAATAGCCCATATTAATATATTTAGCCTGAGAAATAAGGTTTATGAAATCAATAAATTGCTAAAATCAGTTAACATTCAAACAGTGCCTTCAAAGTCATCACACCCCTTGATATTTTCCAAATTTAGTTGTTACAGCCTGAATTTAAAATGGATTATATTGAGATTTGTTTGGTCACTGGCCTACACACAATACCCCATAATGTCAATTTGGAATTATGTTTAAAAAGTCTGGCTGCACATCTGATTTGGCAAACTTACTGTAAATTGAGAAATTATGTGACTAAACTGAACAAAAATAAGAATAAATTGTATTATGAAACCAAGATAAATGACAAAGTATGATGGATACAAGTTTTGAATACTTTAAATGAAATTATCGGCAGAAAGACTAATTCAACTTAGTCTTTCATTGAATCAAATGCCTCGTTTGTCACACAACCTTTTGATGTTGCCAATTACTTTAAGGTAGAGTGGCCAGACGGAAGCCACTCCTCAGTAAAAGGCACGACAGCCTGCTTGGAGTTTGCCAAGAGGCACCAAAAGGACTATGACCATGAGAAACAAGATTCTCTGGTCTGATGTTACCAAGATTTATCTCTTTGGCCTGAATGCCAAGCGTCACATCTGGAGGAAACCTGGCACCATCCCTACGGTGAAGCATGGTGGTGGCAGCATCATGCTGTGGTGATGTTTTTCAGCGGCAGGGACTGGGAGACTAGTCAGGATTGAGGGAAAGATGAACGGAGCAAAGACCAGAGAGATCCTTGATGGAAACCTGCTCCAGAGCACTTAGGACCTCAGACTGGGGCAAAGGTTCACCTGCCAACAGGACAACGATCCTGAGTACACAGCCAAGACAATGCAGGAGTCGCTTCGGGACAAGTCTCTGAATGTCCTTGAGTGGCCCAGCCAAAGCCCAGACTTGAACCCGATCGAACATCTCTGGAGAGACCTGAAAATAGCTGTGCAGCGATGCTACGCATCCAACCTGACAGAGCTTGAAAGGAGCTGCAGACTAGAATGGGAGAAACTCCCCAAATATACACTACCATTCAAAAGTTTGTGGTCACTTAGAAATGTCCTTATTTTTTAAAGAATAGCAAAAAAAATGTGTCTATTGAAATAACATTAAATTGATCAGAAATACAGTGTAGATATTGTTAATGTTGTAAATGACTATTGTAGCTGGAAACTGCAGATTTTTTTTATTTTATGGAATATCTACATAGGCGTACAGAAGGCCCATTATCAGCAACCATCACTCATGTGTTCCAATGGCACGTGTTAGCTAATCCAAGTTTATCATTTTAAAAGGCTAATGTATCATTAGAAAACCCTTTTGCAATCATGTTAGCACAGCTGAAAACTGTTGTCCTGATTTTAAAAAAGCAATAAAACTGGCCTTCTTTAGACTAGTTGAGTATCTATAGCATAAGCATTTGTGGGTTCGATTACAGGCTCAAAATGGCCAGAAACAAATAACTTTCTTCTGAAACTCGTCAGTCTATTCTTGTTCTGAGAAATTAAGGCTATTCCATGTGAGAAATTGCCAAGAAACTGAAGATATCGTACAACGCTGTGTCCTACTCCCTTCACAAAACAGCGCAAACTGGCCCTAACCAGAATATAAAGAGGAGTGGGAGGCCCCGGTGCACAACTGAGCAAGAGGACAAGTACATTAGTGTCTAGTTTGAGAAACAGATGTCCTCAACTGGCAGCTTCATTAAATAGTACCTGCAAAACACCAGTCGCAACATCAACAGTGAGGAGGCGACTACGGGATGCTGGCCTTCTAGGCAGAGTTGCAAAAAAAAAGCCATATCTCAGACTGGCCAATAAAGAGAAAAGATTCAGATGGGCAAAAGAACACAAACACTAGACAGAGTCGCCTCCTCACTATTGATGTTGAGACTGGTGTTTTGCGGGTACTATTTAATGAAGCTGCCAGTGTTGGAGGCTATTTTGTAAATGACATCGCCGAAGTCAAGGATCGGTAGGATAGTCAGTTTTACGAGGGTATGTTTAGCAGCATAAGTGAAGGAGGCTATGTTGCGAAATAGGAAGCCGATTCTAGATTTAATTTTGGATTGGAGATGCTTAATGTGAGTCTGGAAGGAGAGTTTACAGTCTAACCAGACACCTAGATATTTGTAGTTGTCCACATATTCTAAGTCAGAACCGACCAGAGTAGTGATGCTAGTCCGGCGGGCGAGTGCGGGCAGAAATCGGTTGAAGAGCATGCATTTATTTTTACTTGCATTTAAGAGCAGTTGGAGGCCACGGAAGGAGTGTTGTATGGCATTGAAGCTCGTCTGGAGGTTTGTTAACACAGTGTCCAAAGAAGGGCCAGAAGTATACAGAATGGTGTCATCTGCGTAGAGGTGGGTCAGAGAATCACCAGCAGCAAGAGCGATATCATTGATATATACAGAGAAAAGAGACTGCCAGAGGTCTGACACACTGAACTCTGAGAAGTAGTTGGTGAACCAGGCGAGACAATCATTTGAGAAACCAAGGCTGTTGAGTCTGCCGATTTAAAAATGCGGTGATTGACAGAGTCGAAAGCCTTGGCCAGGTCGATGAAGACGGCTGCACAGTACTGTCTTTTATCGATGGCGGTTATGATATCGTTTAGGACCTTGAGCGTGGCTGAGGTGCACCCATGACCAGCTCGGAAACCAGATTGCATAGCAGAGAAGGTATGGTGGGATTCGAAATGATCGGTGATCTGTTTGCTAACTTAGCTTTAGAAAGGCAGGGCAGGATAGATATAGGTCTGTAACAGTTTGGGTCTAGAGTGTCTCCCCCTTTGAAGAGGGGGATGACCACGGCAGCCTTCCAATCTTTAGTGATCTCGGACGATACGAAAGAGAGGTTGAACAGGCTAGTAATAGGGGTTGCAACAATTGCGGTGGATACTTTTAGAAAGAGAGGGTCCAGATTGTCTAGCCCAGCTGATTTGTAGGGGTCCAGATTTTGCAGCTCTTTCAGAATATCAGCTATCTGGATTTGGGTGAAGGAGAAGCGGGGGGACTTGGGCAAGTTGCTGTGGGGGGTGCAGAGCTGTTGGCCGGGGTAGGGGTAGCCAGGTGGAAAGCATGGCCAGCTGTAGAAAAATGCTTATTGACATTCTCGATCATCGTAGATTTATCAGTGGTGACAGTGTTTCCTAGCCTCAGTGCAGTGGGCAGCTGGGAGGAGGTGCTCTTATTCTCCATGGACTTTACAGTGTCCCAAAACGTTTTGGAGTTTGTGCAACAGAATGCAAATTTCTGTTTGAAAAAGCTAGCCTTTGCTTTCCTAACTGACTGTGTATATTGGTTCCTAACTTCCCTGAAAAGTTGCACATCGCGGGGGCTATTCGATGCTAATGCAGTACGCCACAGGATGTTTTTTGTGCTGGTCAAGGGCAGTCAAGTCTGGAGTGAACCATGGGCTATATCTGTTCTTAGTTCTACATTTATGAATGGGGCATGCTTATTTAAGATGTGAGGAAAGCACTTTTAAAGAATAAACAGGCATCCTCTACTGATGGGATGAGGTCAATGTCCTTCCAGGATACCCGGGCCAGGTCGATTAGAAAGGCCTGCTCGCTGAAGTGTTTTAGGGAGCGTTTGACAGTGATGAGGGGTGGTCGTTTGACCGCGGACCTATTACGGACGCAGACAATGAGGCAGTGATCGCTGAGATCCTGGTTGAAGACAGCAGAGGTGTGTTTAGAGGGCAGGTTGGTCAGGATGATATCTATGAGGGTGCCCGTGTTTACGGATTTAGGGTTGTACCTGGTAGGTTCCATGATAATTTGTGAGATTGAGGGCATCTAGCTTAGATCTATTCTGGTTAGAATGAGTTTGTGCTGTTGTACACAGCGTTGTACGAGATCTTCAGTTTCTTGGCAATTTCTCACATAGAATAGCCTTCATTTCTTAGAACAAGAATAGACTGACGAGTTTCAGAAGAAAGTTATTTGTTTCTGGCCATTTTGAGCCTGTAATCGAACCCACAAATGCTGATGCTCCAGATATTCAACTAGTCTAAAGAAGGCCAGTTTTATTGCTTCTTTAAAATCTGGACAACAGTTTTCAGCTGTGCTAACATAATTGCAAAAGGGTTTTCTAATGATCAATTAGCCTTTTAAAATTATAAACTTGGATTAGCTAACACAACATGCCATTGGAACACAGGAGTGATGGTTGCTGATAATGGGCATATGTAGATATTACATAAAAAATCAGCCGTTTCCAGCTACAATAGTCATTTACAACATTAACAATGTCTACACTCTATTTCTGATCAATTTGATGTTATTTTAATGGACAAAATATTTGCTTTTCTTTCAAAAACAAGGACATTTCTAAGTGACCCCAAACTTTGAAACGGTAGTGTGGGTGTGCCTAGGTTGTAGCGTCATACCAAAGAAGACTCAAGGCTGTAAACACTGCCAAAGGAGCTTCAACAATGTACTGAGTCTGAATATTTATGTAAATGTGATACTTCAGTTTATTTGTAATACATTTGTAAAAATGTCAAAACTTTTTTTTTTGTCATTATGGGGTATTGTGTTTTGATTGATTGGGAAGAAAAAAAGTGTCAATTTTAGAATAAGGCTGTAACGTAACAAAATGTGTAAAGTCAAGGGGTCTGAATACTTTCCGAATGCACGGTATGTCATGCATGTATTGATGTCATAGAGCAGCAGTCAATCAGTCATTCTGTATTGCGTTTATTTTAGTCTCAGTCTATGCAGTATTTGTGGAACCCCCACTGGGTGAGACCATTATTCCATGAACCCCGAGGTCGTCTGGAGCCTCCATAACCCTGCCATCACCCCACTCACTGACCTTAACCCATGTAATCTGGTTACTAGGGCAGGGACAATACCGGTATCTCAATATTTTTCCCATGGCAAAAATGAAAGCACGAAGCAAGTCTTTGGTCCTTTTTCAAAACCTGCTGTATGTTAAATAGTGTGCTATAGTTTGGAAAATAAATAGATGTGGCTCTGGATGACAACACAATAATGTTTGTTTCCAATATTAGGGCTGTTTTCCTAAAGAAGTTAAGTCCGCTTCGTGTTTTGTTTCCTTGCCACGACACTAACGATTATCGCGATACTGGTATAGTCCAGTCCTACTGATTACCCCCTGACCCAAATTAACCAGTCAACTCAATTCAACATCTCCTACACACTGCATAATCCCTCCTGAACTTCAGCCGGATGTGGTGTGTGTTTGTGTGTGCATGCCTGCTCCTGTGTGTGTGTCGATGTCAGATTAATTAATCCGGCTCAATTCAACCTGGGGACAGACAGACAGGGTAGGAGAGTGATACTGACACAACTGGAAGGGGTGGGGCTTTTATGGTAGGCTGTCTGTAGCGGTGGTGAAGACACTTCAGCCAAACAGTGTCATTCAGAAGCCAGCCCTGTACACAGGCCCTGCCTGGGAGCCATTTCCAGGAAGCAGCGGGGGGCATCCACAACAAATTGGACTAGAACCATATTACGTGTCAGCTCCCTGAGAAGGGAAATTACACCACATCAGGGACAGACAGCCAAAAGCTGTGTGTGTGTGTGTGTGTGGTGTAGAATTAATAGTGTAAAGGTGAACCATGCATATATATTCTAAAAGCAAAATGCATGTGTATGCAATACGTGTGTGTTAATTTGTCAGCGTGTGCTTGTGTGTCCTTTGCGTGTGCTTGTGCATGTGTGTTCGCACTGGGCTTGTCTTTGCACTATGTGTGTGTGTGCGTGCTGCCCTAGGCTTGGCTTCTGGGCCGTGTGTCTTTCCACTCCATGCAGCATCTATGTGGATTGAGGTCAGCGGGCTAAGCATCCCTCCACAGAGAGCTATCCACCAGGGGAAACAGCGTTAGCATGCTAAAGGCAGGTAACACTCCTGCTAGTACAACTTAACTCCCTCAGAGGGATATAGGATTTATGAAAGAAATAATACTAGAAATGGGAACTCACTATAGCTGCTACAAAGGAAACCCCTTTGACATCTAATAAAGCAGTCTTTTTTATGATTTCTGTTTGTGACAACTCCCTTTCAGCCCTTCCTCAACTCTTCATACAAGCTAACCACTTCTTTGGTATTTAATTAGGATTCCCATTAGCTGTTGCGAAAGCAGCACTCTTCCTGGGGTCCAAACAAAACATGTCATAATAAAGACATTAATAAACAGAACAGCTCAAGGACAGAACTACATACATTTAAAACATCATACATATCAGTACATACCCACACAATATCTAGGTCAAATAGGGGAGAGGCGTTGTGCCGTGAAGTGTTGCTTTATCTGTTTTTTAAACCAGGTTTGCTGTTTATTTGAGCAATCTGAGATGGGAGTTCCATGCAATCATGATTCTATATAATACTGTATGTTTTCTTGCATTTGTTCTGGATTTGGGGACTGTGAAAAGACCCCTAGTGGCATGTCTGGTGGGGTAAGTGTGTGTTTCAGAGCAGTGTGTAGGTTGACTATGCAAACAATTAGGAATATTTAAATAGTGTTTCTTATAAAAAAGAAGTGTTGCAGTCAGTCTCTCCTCTACTTTTAGCCAAGAGAGACTGGCATGCATAGTATTGATATTAGTCCTCTAATTACAGTCAGGAACAAGATGTGCCGCTCTGTTCTGGGCAGCTGCAGTTTTTCTAGGTCATTCTTTGCAGCACCTGACCATATGACTGAGCAATAATGAAGATAAGATTAAACTAGAGCCGGCAGGGCTAGCTTTGTGGAGTGGGGTGTCCAAAAAAGCAGAGCATCGGTTTATCACTGACAGACCTCTCCCCATCTTTACAACCATTGAACCAAAATGTTTTGACCATGACAGTTTACAATCTAAGGTAAAACCAAGTAATTTAGTCTTGCTCAACAGCCCCATGTATTCAGATTCAGTTGAGGCCTAGAATTTAGGGAATGATTTGTACCAAATAAAATGTCTTAATCTTAGTTTTAGAGATGTTCAGGAATAGTTTGTTACTGGCCACCCATTCTAAAGCTGACTGCAACTCTTTATTTAGGGTTGCAGTGATTGTGTATAGGGTTGAATCATCAGGATACATACAGTGCATTCGGGAAGGTATTCAGACCACTTGACTTATTCCATATTTTGTTATTTTACAGCCTTATTCTAAAATGGATTAAATTGTTTTTTCCCCCCCATCAATCTACACACAATAACCCATAATGACAAAGCAAAAACAGTTTAGACATTTCTGCAAAATGTATAAATAAATAAAAAACTGAAATATGACATTTACATAAGTATTCAGACCCTTTACTCAGTACTTTGTTGAAGCTCCTTTGGCAGCGATTACAGCCTCAAGTCTTTTTGGGTATGACGCTACAAGATTGGCACACCTGTATTTGGGGAGTTTCTCACATTGTTCTCTGCAGATCCTCTCTAGCTCTGGCAGGTTGGATGCGTTGCTGCACATCTATTTTCCGGTCTCTCCAGAGATGTTTGATCGGGTTTAAGTCCGGGCTCTGGCTAGGCCACTCAAGGACATTGAGACTTGTCCGGAAGCCACTCATGCATGGTCTTGGCTGTGTGCTTTGGGTCGTTGTCCTGTTGGAAGGTGAACCTTCACCCCCCAGTCTGAGGTCCTGAGCGCACTGGTGCAGGTTTTCATCAAGGATCTCTCTGTACTCCGTTCAGCTTTCCCTCGATCCTGACTGGTCTCCCAGTCCCTGCCGCTGAAAAACATCCCCACAGCATGATGCTGCCACCACCATGCTTCACCGTAGGGATGGTGCCAGGTTTCCTCCAGAAATTACCCTTGGCATTCAGGCCAAAGAGTTCAATCTTGGTTTCATCACACCAGATAATCTTGTTTCTCATGGTCAGAGTCCTTTAGGTGCCTATTGGCAAACTCCAAGCGAGCTGTCATGTGCCTTTTACTGAGGAGTGGCTTTTGTCTGGCCACTCTCCATAAAGGCATGATTGGTGGAGTGCTGCAGAGATGGTTGTCTTTCTCCACAGAGGAACTCTGGAGCTCTGTCAGAGTGACCATCGGGTTCTTGGTCACCTCCCTGACCAAGGCCCTTCTACCCCGATTGCTCAGTTGGGCTAGGCAGCCAGCTCTAGGAAGAGTCTTGGTTGTTCCAAACTTCTTCCATTTAAGAATGATGTAGGCCACTGTGTTCTTGGGGACCTTCAATGCTGCAGACATTTTCGGTACCCTTCCCCAGACCTGTGCTGCGACACAATCCTGTCTCGGAGCTCTACGGACAATTCCTTCGACCTCATGGCTTGGTTTTTGCTCTGACATGCTCTGTCAACGTTGGGATCTTATATAGACAGGTGTGTGCCTTTCCAAATACTTTCCAGTCAATTGAATTTACCCCAGGTGGACTCCAATCAAGTTGTAGAAACATCTCAAGGATGATCAATGGAAACAGGATGCATCTGAGCTAAATTTTGAGTCTCATAGCAAAGTGTCTGAATCTTTATGTAAATAAGGTGTTTTTTTATTTTGTTGCAGAAAAATAAAAACCTGTCTTCACTTTGTCATTATGGGGTATTGTGTGTAGATTGAGGGGAAACAAATATTTAATAAATTTTAGAATAAGGCTGTAACGTAACAAAATGTGGAAATAGTGAAGGGGTCTGAATACTTTCCGAAGGCACTGTAGAGAGGTTTGATTGCTGCTGCTATGTCAAGTTAGGATTCTGCCTTCTCTGTAATTAAGGGGAAGATTTATGCTGGGATCTAGAGCCATGCACACTGATGGCTCTGTCTGTAGCCTCAGTTTCTTTGGACAGGTGTGAAGAATTACACTGAACAAAAATATAAACGCAAGGTGTAAAGTGTTGGTGCCATGTTTCATGATCTGAAATAAAAGATCCCTGAAATGTTCCATACACACAAAATGCTTATTTCTCTCAAATGTTGTGCACACATTTGTTTTTACATTCCTGTTAGTGAGTATTTCTCCTTTGCCAAGATAATCAATCCACCTGACAGGTGTTGCATATCAAGAATCTGATTAAACAGAATAATCATTACACAGGTGCAGCTTGTGCTGGGGACAATAAAAGGCTACTCTAAAATGTGCGGTTTTGTCACACAACACAATGCCACAGATGTCAAGTTTTGAGGGAGTGTGCAATTGGTATGCTGACTACAGGAATGTCCACCAAATCTAATTTTAGATAAACCGGCCTCACAACTGCAGACCACGGCGACTTGTGGGCGAGTGGTTTGCTGATGTGACATTGTGAACAGAGTGTTCCATTGTGACGGTGGGGTTATGGTATGAGCAGGCATAAGCTACGGCCAAACCAACACCATTGCATTTAATCGATGGCAATTTGAATGCACTGAGTTAGCGTGACGAGAACCTGAGGCCCATTTGTCGTGCCATTCATCCGCCACCATCACCTCATGTTTCAGCATGATAATGCACAGCCCCATGTCACAAAGATCTGTACACAATTCCTGGGATGCTCTGGATTGATGTGCTCGACAGCATGTTCCAGTTCCCGCAACTTCGTCACAGCAATTGAAGAGGAGTGGGACAACTTTCCACAAGCCACAATCAACAGCCTGATCTACTCTGTTACATGATGACTGACTGATTTTCTGATCAATGCCCCTAGTTTTCTTTTAACCTCTCTTGGGTAGGGAGCAGTATTTTCACCTCCGGATGAAAAGCGTGCCCAAAGTAAACTGCCTGTTACTCAGGCCCAGAAGCTAGGATATGCATATAATTGGTACATTTGGATAGAAAACAATCTAAAGTTCCCAAAACTGTTAGAATAATGTCTGTGAGTATAACAGAACTGATATGGGCAGGCGAAACCTGAGAAAAATCCATCCAGGAAGTGGAATTATTTTCATGTGGCTGTTTTTCAACTCAGTGCTTATAGAGAATCCAATGGGTTAGGAATCAGATTGCAGTTCCTATGGCTTCCACTAGATGTCAACAGTCTTTAGACATGGTATCAGGCTTTTATTTTGGAAAAACGACGAGTAAACAGACATTTTGGTCAGAGGACAGAGGAACTTTGCAGACCTGATTCGGCGCACTCCCGTGAGCGCGCCGTTTGTTATTTTTCCTTTCTATTAAACGGTATTGTTCGGTTGAAATATTATTGATTATAAAGACAATAAACAACCTGAGGATTAATAATAGACATTATTTGACATGTTTCGACGAACTTTACTGGTATTTTAGTATGTATTCGTCTGCCTGTTGTGACCGCCTTGGAGCCATTGGATAACTGAACAAAACGCGCCACCAAAACTGAGTTTTTGGGACATAAAGAGGGACTTAATCAAACAAAACGAACATTTGCTGTGTAACTGGGAGTCTTGTGAGTGCAACCATATGAAGATCATCAAAGGTAAGTGATTAATGTTATCGCTATTTCTGACTTTAGTGACTCCTCTACTTGGCTGGTAAATGTTTGTATGCTTTTTTTACACGGGGCGCTGTCCTCAGATAATTGCATGGTATGCTTTTGCTGTAAAGCCTTTTTGTATAACACTTGTATATTTTATGAATGCTTATTATGTGTATTCCTGTATTTTGAATTTGGCGCTCTGCAATTTTACCGGATGTTGGCCAGGTGGGACGCTAGCGTCCCACATATCCTAGAGAGGTTTTAAAGTGTCTGTGACCAACAGATGCGTATCTGTATTCCCAGTCATGTGAAATCCATAGATTAGGGCCGAATGAATTTATTTCAATTGACTGATTTCCTTATATGAACTGTAACTCAATAAAATCTTTGAAATTGTTTCATGTTGCGTTTATTTTTGTTCATTAAATATTGATCTGATTGCTCAGTTAGATACATTTAAGTCGGACGTTTACATACACGTTAGCCAAATACATTTAAACTCAGTTTTTCACAATTCCTGACATTTAATCCTAGTCAAAATTCCCTGTCTTAGGTCAGTTAGGATCACCACTTTATTTTAAGAATATGAAATGTCAGAATAATAGTAGAGAATGATTTATTTCAGCTTGTATTTCTTTCATCACATTCCCAGTGGGTCAGAAGTTTACATACACTCAATTAGTATTTGGTAGCATTGTCTTTAAATTGTTTAACTTGGGTCAAATGTTTCGGGTAGCCTTTCACAAGCTTCCCACAATAAGTTGGGTGAATTTTGGCCCATTCCTCCTGACAGAGCTGGTGTAACTGAGTCAGGTTTGTAGGCCTCCTTGCTCGCACACGCTTCTTCAGTTCTGCCCACAAATATTCTATAGGATTGAGGTCAGGGCTTTGTGATACCTTGACTTTGTTGTCCTTACGCCATTTGCCACAAATTTGGAAGTATGCTTGGGGTCATTGTCCATTTGGAAGACCCATTTGCAACCAAGCTTTAACTTCCTGACTGATGTCTTGAGATGTTGCTTCAATATATCCACAAATATTTTCTTCATCCTGATGCCATCTATTTTGTGAAGTGTACCAGTCCCTCCTGCAGCAAAGCACCCCCACAACATGATGCTGCCACCCCTGTGCTTCACGGTTGGGATGGTGTTCTTCGACTTGCGAGCCTTCCCCTTTTTCCTCCTAACATAACGAAGGTCATTATGGCCCAACAGTTCTATTTTTGTTTCATCAGTCCAGAGGACATTTCTCCAAAAAGTACGATCTTTGTCCCCATGTGCAGTTGCAAACTGTAGTCTGGCTTTTTTATGGCAGTTTTGGAGCAGTGGCTTTTTCCTTGCTGAGTGGCCTTTCAGGTTATGTCGATATAGGACTCGTTTTACTGTGGATATAGATACTTTTGTACCGGTATCCTCCAGCATCTTCACAAGGTCCTTTGCTGTTGTTCTGGGATTGATTGTCCCTTTTCGCACCAAAGTACGTTCATCTCTAGGAGACAGAACGCGTCTCCGTCCTGAGCGGTATGACGGCTGCGTGGTCCCATGGTGTTTATACTTGCGTACTATTGTTTGTACAGATGAACGTGGTACCTTTAGGCATTTGTAAATTGCTCCCAAGGATGAACCAGACTTGTGGAGGTCTACAATTTTTTTTCTGAGGTCTTTGCTGATTTATTTTGATTTTCCCATGATGTCAAGCAAAGAGCCACAGAGTTTGAAGGTAGGCCTTGAAATACATCCTCAGGTACACCTCCAATTGACTCAAATGATGTAATTTAGCCTATCAGAAGCTTCTAAAGCCATGACATAATTTTCTGGAATTTTCCAAGCTGTTTAAAGGCACAGTCAACTTAGTGTATGTAAACTTCTGGCCCACTGGAATTGTGAAACAGTGAAATAATCTGTCTGTAAACAATTGTTGGAAAAATTACTTGTGTCATGCACAAAGTAGATGTCCTAACCGACTTGCCAAAACTATAGTTTGTTGACAAGAAATGTGTGGAGTGGTTGAAAAACGAGTTTTAATGACTCAAAGTATGTAAACTTCCGACATCAACTGTATAACCTGTTTTACCTGTCTCTAGCTATAGATAAAGAAGGTATCCTACAGCTACGCTTGCATTTCCTGTAGTGTGTACACTCTCATCTTGTCTGTAGATCATGGGGGTAATGTACAGCAGGGCTCTGATCTGATAGTTCAATCTTCCCTCTCTCTTCCTCCCCCCTCCCTCTATCTCTCTCTCTCCCCACCCTAACTCTCTTTCTCACTTTCTCTCCTCCCTCTCTCTCTGTGTAGATAATGAAGGAGGTGTGTCGGGCTCTGGGGAACGCAGCAGCTGATGACAGTAAGCTGTTGCTGCTCAGTGCTGTGGGGAGTGTCTTCTGCAGTGGCCTGGACCCGTCCTACCTGATAGGACGCCTCTCTACAGACCGAAGGAAAGAGAGCAGCCGCATTGCTGACGCTGTACGGTAAGAGAGGAACATAAGCTATAGCCACACACACACACACACACGCGCAGAAGTAACACACAATTGCAGTTATCCACCTAAAGAAGGCTACAGCAGGAACAGAGAACACCGCACACATACACATGCACACACACCTACACACTTACCTAGACATCTCTTACCGTTAGTGCATTGACTTGACGTCTTACCAAGGTAAATTATCTTAGCGCACTGGAAGATCATTTTGCTTATTTTAACCTAAAAAAGGCTTGATACAAGTGGGTAAGATAAATGATCTTATTTAAAGATATTTGATCTTAATTTGTCTTAGTAAGACATCTCATTATCTTAGTGCACTGGCAAATAATTTTTCATACTAAAAACGAAGTCTGCTTGCCCTGATTCGCCTAAAGCAGGATAAGCACGAATAAACACAAAGACACAGTCATATTGTACTGTATAGTTTATACTCACTGTTTTGTGTCTCCTCTCCCAGGGACTTTGTGCTGGCGTTTATCCACTTTAAGAAGCCCATCGTGGTGGCCATCAACGGGCCTGCCCTGGGCCTGGGGGCAGCTATCCTGCCTCTATGTGACGTGGTGTGGGCCAGTGAACGGGCCTGGTTCCAAACACCCTGTGCCGCCCTCCGCCTCACCCCCTCCGGCTGCTCCTCCTACACCTTCCCCCAGATCCTGGGAGTTGCTTTGGTGAGTCTGGTTGCCTGGTCCACTGTGCAGGTTTTTGTTCAAGCTCTGCAGTAAAACACGATTCAACTAATTATTCAAAATTTTACATCTATATTACCTTGTTGTACATTTTTTTTAAATTATCTCCCTGTCACCGCCTCTCACCCTGACAGACCAATGAGATGCTGTTCTGCGGGAGGAAGCTCACGGCACAGGAAGCCTGCAGCCGGGGCCTGGTGTCACAGGTATTCTGGCCAACCACGTTCAACCAGGAAGTGATGCTGCGCGTGAAGGAGATGTCCACCTGCAGTGCTATGGTAGGCTTTTCTGACATAGAGATAGTCATGTAGAGCTGAAATGCTATATCCCAGGCCTTGCGCTAGGAGCCTGCCAGGAGCATTGGTCTATAAATTGAATATAACTCTCAGATAATATTATCTAACCACAAACAGAAACCACAAATAAGGGAAATATATATATATATATATATATATATATATATATATATATATATATATATATATATATATGTGTGTGTGTGTGTGTGTGTGTGTGTGTGTGTGTGTGTGTGTGTGTGTGTGTGTGTGTGTGTGTGTGTGTGTATGTGTATATATATGTGTATGTGTATATATATATGTGTGTGTGCATGGGTTCTGTAACTAATACAGTACAATGCTGCCAGATCAAGTGTAAAAATGAAGGGCCTCGATCTATGACGCAGGCTGCCTCTTACTCTCTGTTTGACCCTGTGTGTGGAAGGTTCTGGAAGAGTCTAAATGCCTGGTGCGGAGCATCCTGAAGTCGGTCCTGGAGGAGGTGAATGAGAAAGAGTGTCAGATGCTCAAACAGCTGTGGTGCTCCACCAAGGGACTGGAGGCGCTCTTCAGCTACCTGCAGAGCAAGGTGTATGATAACTGACCTCTACACACCTGCAGAACTATCTATGGGCCACGAGATCTGGTCTTCAGTTACCTACTGAGCAACATCCCTGAAGATATAGGGCTTTGATCTTCAGTTACCAACAGTCTTCTTTAACAACCAGCAGAGCGTAGTTTGCCAGTCTCTGAGGCCTTATCTCCGCACATCAACATCTGGGTCTGCAGAGCACCACCATCAATTTTTTTTTTTTACTTTGGTCATCCCTCAACTTCCCTGCCTGTAAGAGGGGATCTGCAAAGCATCAACTTCTGGAGAGGATTCATCTGTAGGTTTCAGTCTGCGTTCATAATGGCCTGCTGGGAGTCCAGTGACCGTGAACAAGGCTCTTCAGGAAACGGATGCACAGCAGCAGAACGTTGTGGGAGTGCGTGGAGCCAAAAGAGCTCATCTGATGGCTAATGTCATTGTTCAATTATTTATTTGAAAATGTATTTAGATTTGATCCTAAATAGAAAAAAAGCATACCACGTGTATATATCTTCTATTAGTCTGCTGCTGTTTTTTTTGTATCGTGCTTTAGTCTTTCTGTTTTGAGGTGAAGTGTCCTCCTGGGCTCTGAGGTGTAGTGAAAATCAAAGCTATGCTTGAGGTCAGAGTGGAACATAGATTTTCTCACCTTACATAGCAGTAACCCTGGCCAAAGAAGTAAATAATAATTTAAGTGAAACCTGTCCATTGAATTAGGTGTGGTGTAATAGGAGGGCCACTGGGGAAGAGTTAGAGCTAGGTCATGCCCAATGATACACACCCATAATTGGGAAGTCAATGTGAATGGGCAGTGTTGACAGTGAACTCTTTCTGGATTTATATAGGCCGTTTTGCGATGCTCTTTTGGAAGTGTTTATTCAATTGCTTGTATTTGGTTTGTCAGTAAGGGTGTGTTTGACCTCTGATTGAATGTGAATATATAGAAGGGCCCTCTTTGACCACGACCAGCACTCCCATAGAGAACCAGAGCTGTCTGATGGCATCTTTTCATTAGAATGTGGAGACTGTCGATAGATTAAAAGGAGACCTCTCCCTGGGAAAGGGAGGAAAGAGAGAGAATGAGAGAAAGAGGGTGAGACATACGTCATCATCATTATTATATCAGCAGCAATATGTGCAGCGTCATCATTATCATCAAGGTACATATATGACATGTATTACAGTACAAAGGTGTAGCGGGGGTGGTTTGCTTAACTACTCTTCTGTGTTGACTAACCTTGCCTGAGACCTGAAGACTTCTTTTGGCTCCCAGAGCTAATGCCCTGCCTTTAGCTCAGTGGGCTACTGCAGTCTTGAATCGTGAAGACGACCAGGGTTTGATACCCCGTTGATTATAAAGGCATGTATATTACATTGTGAAGAGTGTAACTATGATATTTGGACAGATAATTATTTTGATATTACCTTGCAATCGGTTATTAGTGAGACATTGTGTATTTTTGTAACCACAGAAAGAAGTTTTGTCCCAAAGTAATCACTGCACTTTTCGTCTGTTGGCTGTCTGTGTTGTGAAGATGCAGTAGTAGTGCAGATAATACCTGCATGTGATGATGGCTTCAGGAAATGGGAAATATATATCTACATATATTGTATGTATGGATATCTATTTTTGGTTTACCCAATAATGAAATGTAGTTTTGTGGAAATTGTTTTGTATCATTCAGGAAATGGTGGGTTTTTGCAGTTGTACACATATATGAACCATGTAGGTGTTATATGGTGTAACTATATGCATGTACAATATTGTAGATACGTGTGTTGCCTGTCAAAATACTTTACATTTCAGGGTATGTTTTGTATTGCCATAGTAAGCAATGTTAGAAATCTTGCACAATTATTATTTGTATTTATTTAAAGTTAGTGCTCAAGTTCCCCTTGGGGCTGCAGTGCCATAATGTTTCCCTTTCCCAAGAGGCATCTTTCTCTCTTATCTTCTGTTCCAGATATTCTCAGTAAATTGCTTTTTTCCCTAGATCTGCACTGTGTGATAGTAGTGACACAACAAACACACACAAAAAAATGGTTACATGTAGCATAATTATGTTTAAAGGCTGTTGATAACCACTTTATGCAAAACTTTAAAACATTTAAAGTAATATTGCTATTAACAGCTCTGACAAATCAAAGCTCTATCAATTTCTAATCAACCATTCCCAATTATATTTGAATAACACTTTCCCTGAATTTCCCCAATTGATTTATTATTTGCGTGTTGATCAGTGTATTGCTAAAGTATAGTGTAAGATTAAATGTATATTAATATATTTGAGTTTTGCCTGTACCTCTCTCCAACCTGGTCTCAGAGCATTTTGTATTATTCTGTACGTAAACCCATACACTCCATTTAGTATGCGATGTTACTTCTGTATGGTATGTATTCATTTGTGGATGTCCATCAACCGTTTCGTATGATATGTTACGAATTTGAAAAATATACAATTATATTACGATTTGCTAAACGTATGATATGTTACGAATTCTAGCTAGGTGGTTAACATTAGCTAGCTGGCTAACATTAGCTGAGGTTAGGGGTTAGTATTAAAGTTAGGGAAGGGTTAGCTAACATGCTAAGTAGTTGAAAACTAGCTAAAAAGTAGCAAGTAGAGGAAAAGTTACTAATTAGCTAAAATGCTAAACTTGGTCGTGATGAGATTCGAACCAACCTTTAGGTTGCTAGACGTTCACGTTATACACCAACCCATCCACACCAAACCAACTCATTTTTGGCTTAAGTTAACATCTGTCTTATCTAACCAAACGTAACATATCATACAAATTTGTCTCTCGGTTTACATTTACTTTGTTACGTATAGTATGAGACAAGGCTGCTCTCCCAGGACCCAAATAGAGTAACATTGTGTTTGAATGATGCATTTGAATAATTTGAAGTAAAACCGTTATAATTCATTTGAGGACTTACCCTTGAAAATTATGACCGGCCCTGTAAGCCATGTGTTTAGGTTTAGTTTGTAAACTCCTATCTCCATATGATGTTTCTATGCATCTTCCAAGCATTTACAAACCTATTACATGTTGAGTTTCTACTCCTTTCTCTAATCTAAAATCACACCTCGGGGTGCCTTAGAAGTTGTATCTTTTGTCTGTAGGATGCTGTATCCATACGTTGTGAGTTTTGGGGGTCGAGCTGCTTTGAATAAACTATGACATTAATTTAAACATGGTGTTTTTGTTGTGTGTTTAAAAACTGTTTTGTTCCTACTTAGTCATCACTCCTACAAACTTTATTTTTGTTTGCTCCATTTGTATAGTACCAATGTCCTTGTTTGGATAAAAGCACACATAATTTGGATCAGATAAATACAAACTAAAAGAGCATCCATCTGTCCTTGGGATCCTCTCCATTGAAACACGCCACTTAAAATAAACATGAATGGGTTGCTCCTCTATGGCACTCACTATAACCCTCTTCAGCATTTTTTTCACCGTCACTCTGCTTTCCAGAAATGACTGGGGGCCTAATGCTAAACCGCTGTGAGTCATCTGGACAGGAAGAGGAGGAGGATTTTTGCTCTGAATGAAATATTACAATGTTGCACACAATTACCTAGTGGCATTCGTTCAGGATTTAGGCAATACCAACCATGGCTGTCTCTGTAGCATTTCATTCTGCATAATTAAGATGATCATCACTTAACATTTACAAAGTGCATGGTATTCCTAGTGCTAACTGCTGTATAGATGGTCATTGTATTATGTTTCTCTGGAAGATCCACTAACCTTATGGATGTCCAGATTAGAGGTCGACCGATTAATCGGAATGGCCAATTAATTAGGGCCGATTTCAAGTTTTCATAACAATCGGAAATCGGTCATTTTGGATGCCGATTTTGCCGATTTTTCTTTTTCCACCTTTATTTAACTAGGCAAGTCAGTTAAGAACACATTCTTATTTTCAATGACGGCCTAGGAACGGTGGGTTAACTACCTTGTTCAGGGGCAGAACGACAGACTTTTACCTTGTCAGCTCAGTGATTCAATCTTGCAACCTTAACTAGTCCAACGCTCTAACCACCTGCCTCACAAGGAGCCCGCCTGTTACGCGAATGCAGTAAGAAGCCAAGGTAAGTTGCTAGCTAGCATTAAACGTATCTTATAAAAACAATCAATCAATCAATCATAATCACTAGTTATAACTACACATGGTTGATGATATTACTAGTTTATCTAGCGTGTCCTGCGTGGCATATAATCGATGCAGTGCGCATTCGCGAAAAAGGACTGTCGTTGCTCCAACGTGTACCTAACCATCAACATCAATGCCTTTCCTAAAATCAATGCACAGAAGTATATATTTTTAAATCTGCATATTTAGCTAAAAGAAATCCAGGTTAGCAGGCAATATTAACCATTAATTGTGTCACTTCTCTTGCGTTCATTGCACGTAGAGTCAGGGTATATGCAACAGTTTGGGCCGCCTGGCTCATTGCGAACTAATTTGCCAGAATTTTACGTAATTATGACATAACATTGAAGGTTGTGCAATGTAACAGGAATATTTAGACTGATGGATGCCACCCGTTAGATAAAATACGGAACGGTATTTCACTGAAAGAATAAATGTTTTGTTTTCGAGATGATAGTTTCTGGATTCGACCATATTAACGACCTAAGGCTCGTATTTCTGTGTGTTATTATGTTATAATTAAGTCTATGATTTGATAGAGCAGTCTGACTGAGCGATGGTGGGCACCAGCAGGCTCGTAAGCATTCATTCAAACAGCACTTTCGTGCTTTTTGCCAGCAGCTCTGCTGTTTATGAATTCAAGCCTATCAACTCCCGAGATTAGGCTGGTGATAACAAATACAGTGGATTGTTCAGGATGAATGGAAGCTGGATATGAACAAGCATCCGATGAGGACTTGAGTGAATCCATTAATCAATCAAATGTATTTATAAAGCCATTTTTACATCAGCTGATGTCACAAAGTGCTGTACAGAAACCCAGCCTAAAACCCCAAACAGCAAGCAATGCAGATGTAGAAGCACGGTGGCTAGGAAAAACTCCCTAGAAAGGCCAGAACCTAGGAAGACACCTAGAGAGGAACCAGGCTCTGAGGGGTGGCCAGTCCTCTTCTGGCTGTGAGAGAGATTATAACAGAACATGGCCAAGATGTTCAAACGTTCATAGATGACCAGCAGGGTCAGATAATAATCATAGTGGTTGTAGAGGGTGCAACAGGTCAGCACCTCAGGAGTAAATGTCAGTTGGCTTTTCATAGCCGATCATTCAGAGTTAGAGACAGCAGGTGCGGTAGAGAGAGTCCAAAACAGCAGGTCCGGGACAAGGTAGCACGTCAGTGTTCCATAGCCGCAGGCAGAACAGTTGAAACTGGAGCAGCAGCATGACCAGATGGACTTGGGACAGCAAGGAGTCATCAGGCCAGGTAGTTCTGAGGCATGGTCCTAGGGCTCAGGTCCTCCGAGAGAAGAGAAAGAGAGCGAAAAAGAAAAAGAGAGAAATAGAGAGGCAGGATATAACCCCACCCACTTTGCCAAAGCACAGCCCCCACACCACTATGGGATATCTTCAACCACCAACCTACTACCCTGAGACAAGGCCGAGTATAGCCCACGGAAATCTCCACCACGGCACGAACCTGAGAGGGGCGCCATCCGAGACAGGAAGATCACGTCAGTGACTCAACCCACTCAAGTGACACACCCCTCCTAGGGACAGCATGGAAGAGCACCAGTAAGCCAGTGACTCAGCCTAATAGGGTTAGAGGCAGAGAATCCCAGTGGAGAGAGGGGAACCGGCCAGGTTGAGACAGCAAGGGCGGTTCGTCTCTCCAGTGCCTTTCCGTTCACCTTCACACCCCTGGGCCAGACTACACTCAATCATAGCACCTACTGAAGAGATGAGTCTTCAATAAAGACTTATAGGTTGAGACCGAGTCTGCCTCTCTCACATGGATAGAGAGACCATTCCATTAAAATGGAGCTCTGTAGGAGAAAGCCCTGCCTCCAGCTGTTTACTTAGAAATTCTAGGGACAGTAAGGAGGCCTGCGTCTTGTAACCGTAGCGTACGTGTACGTATGTACAGCAGGACCAAATCGTGAAAGATAGGTAGGGAGCAAGCCCATGTAATGCTTTGTAGGTTAGCAGTAAAACCTTGAAATCAGCCCTAGCCTTAACAGAATAAGGCTGTGAATATGACACTGACACATTTGTAAATGAATTAAATGTCCTGTGAGCTTGGAGGTTTCACATATAAGTAAAGCATCTGTTGACTACCCATAAGAAAATAACAAGGCAATTCTGTGTTTTGATACACTTTATTCAATAGAAATCCAGTGTTCATTCATCATCCCCAGTCAGATACGCAGACAATTTAAAACAATTATTTTGTTAAGTACTTTAAATATGCAATCAACCATGATTGCATGGGTGTTGGGTAGCAGTCCTCGAAACAGACCCCCATATGAGCTCTGATCCCTGAGTAGCGAAATGATCATCCACCACTGTCTATGACAATCCACCCAACACTATTCAACACACATACTGAAACCGACACTATGAGAGACCTCTTGTGGCCAGATGTCCAGGCAGTAAGGTAGGCTTCTCATGGTAGGCCCCCGTAAGTCTCAAGTCCTCCAATACCCAGTTCCTGTGCCCCTTCCTGGAGCATCGGCTCAGCCAGTACTGCCATTCAGAAGTCTTCCTTAGGGCCGTCTTTCAGCCTCTGTCTCATCTCTTTAGCATGCTGTTTGCTTTTCTCCCTCTTTCCAATTCGCTGTTGATCAGAAAGAGAAACACACACACATTGTTGAAAATACCAAAGTGCTCCCATCAATGAAATATGACAAAAGTAGTCATCTGGTGAGGCATCCCTTTCGAATTAAAACCAAATTGCTGGTAGTCCTCACCTCGTCCTTCAAACAAGCTCTCATGGCACGGTCCATATCATTGCAATGGCCAAAGAACTTCTTGACATTGTGCTGAGGATGAGACATTACAACATGTTTTTGACAGGTAAGAGTGTAGCTGTACTTGACTGCTCCTACACATTAGTTTAGAACAGCTACAGTGTAGAGCAATACAGTAGATCTTTCAGGTGGAGGTCTATGTTGGACATGTTCTTAGACGCTGTTGAGTCGTTCCACCTCAAAAAGCACAAAGAATAGGATTTTTACACCCACCATCTCAGATTGTTCTGAAATCGTTTCTGTAGTTAAACATATTAGATTAGCACTCCTGAAACATTAATTTGTTTAAATATAATTTGATCGCTGAGAAATTAAGCTAATTGATTGCACCCTAATTGGCCATTTTAATTTCTAGGATTCATATTATCTTTAATAAATATATACTGAACAAAAATATAAACGCAAGGTGTAAAGTGTTGGTCCCATGTTTCATGAGGTGAAATAAAAGATCACTGACATCTCCATAAGCATAAAAAGCGTATTTTCACACACATTTGTTTACATCCCTGTTAGTCAGAATTTCTCCTTAGGCAAGATAATCCATCCACCTGACAGGTGTTGCATATCAAGAAGCGGATTAAACAGCGTGATCATTACACAGGTGTACCTTGTGCTGGGGACAATAAAAGGCCACTAAAATGTGCAGTTTTGTCACACAACACAATGCCACAGATATCAAGTTTTGAGGCTTTGTGCAATTGGCATGCAGAGTGCAGGAATGTCCACCAAAGCTGTTGCCAGAGAATTCAATCTTCATTTCTCTACCATAAGCTGCCTCAAACGTCGTTTTAGAGAATTTGGTAGTATGTCAAACCAGCCTCACAACTGCAGACCACGTGTAACCACACCAACCCAGGCTTCTTCGCCTGCGGCATCATCTGAAGCCAGCCATCTGGACAGTTGATGAAACTGAGGAGTATTTCTGTCTGTAATAAAGCCCTTTTGTGGTGAAAAATTCATTCTGATTGGCTGGGCCTGGTTCCCCAGTGGTGCCCCTGCCAAGTCATGTGAAATACATAGATTGGGCCAAATTAATTTATTTCAATTTAATGATTTCTTTATATGAACTGTAACTGTAAAATCGTTGAAATTGTTGCATGTTGCGTTTTTATATATTTTTTTGACCATAATTCTTCCTAGCAT
Organism: Salvelinus namaycush; assembly: GCF_016432855.1. Lineage (NCBI taxonomy): Eukaryota > Metazoa > Chordata > Actinopteri > Salmoniformes > Salmonidae > Salvelinus > Salvelinus namaycush. Next base: position 68,642,409 of record NC_052307.1, read on the forward strand.
GAGAAATCCAAAAATCAAAAGCCACCCAGACCTCCCCACCAATCCCACCTTAACAACTAGGATATAGTACTCTATGTGGCAGGTAGCCTAGTGGTTAGAGCGGCAGGTAGCCTAGTGGTTAGAGCGTTGGACTAGTAACCGAAAGGTTGCAAGATCGAATCCCCGAGCTGACAAGGTAAAAATGTGTCGTTCTGCCCCTGAACAAGGCAGTTAACCCACTGTTCCTAGGCTGTCATTGAAAATAACAATTTGTTCTTAACTGACTTGCCTAGTTAAATAAAGGTCAAATAAAAATAAAATGTCTGACAAGTAGTATGGAGCTGCTGCTTGGAGTATTGCGTCTTCATCCTTTGTCATGTATTCCCTGTGATGTTATTTACCATAAATTAGTGTGAAAGTACCAGGTTTTGCCTACTAGATGCTGCTGTTTCTGCTACTGCCACCACAACCTTTTATCCATTTCGCTGGTCTCTTGTGTTTATTAAATATCAAAACATTTTCTTTGCAACTTTGGGTAGAAAACCAATATCTTTTGCTCATGATGAAAATAAATTGTATGGTCATCCTCACAATTAAAGCCAGTCCTCCATGAAAGCAATTCCGTTTGTCCTTCTTTTAGGCCTAATTTGTGTTCAGGAAACGGCACCTCTGTGTGTGTGATTTATATCCCTTCAAAAATGGTCTGGGTTAGTTAGGCCATTCCTGGCGAACAAGCAAACCATTAGGCTATAGCAGTTCTAACTGTTTCAATGGTAAAAGTCCCAAACACACACTGTATAGTGTTTTTGCATTGGTAATGGTTTTGGGTTGGGTTTAATGGTACATGTCACTAATCACACTACATACAGAGATGTTTTCTAATCATTTTATTGAAAAACATGGAATGCCATGCAATGGTTTATAATTGTATAATTTTATTAGGGTTGTCATAACATTTTAGTTACTAGGCAAAGTTTTGGGCTTGTAGGAAAAGTGTTCATATGGGAATTGCTACATACGTATAGCCCTCTCAGAAAGCTGCCATTTGTTGGACTATTCATGGGAAGTTGGGTTGAAGCATTAGGTTGTTAAAAGAAGGACAAACTGAATTGCTTTCATGGAGGACTGGCTTGACCACACTATTTATTTTCACCATGAGCAAAAGCTATTGGTTTTCAACCCTAAGTTTCAAAGAAAACACTGTGATCCATTTTTTAAAATTATTATTATTTTTCCACCTTTATTTAACCAGGTAGGCCAGTTGAGAATAGGTTCTCATTTACAACTGCGACCTGGCCAAGATAAAGCAAAGCAGTGCGACAAAAACAACAACACAGAGTTACACATGGGATAAACAAACGTCAATAACTTAAAGGTCCCAATGCAGCCATTTTTACATCAATATCAAATAACTTCTGGGTACCAATTAAGCAACTTACTGTGGTTGTTTTCCATTAAAATTGTCCAAATTAAACAAAAATAGCTTCTTAGCAAAAAGCAACTTCTCAAGCAAGAATTTAGCTAGGACTGTCTGGAAGTGGTCTAAGTGGGGAGGGGAAAACTTAGACCCCCCACCCCCACACACCTGAAAACTAGCTGTTACTGGCAGAGAGTTTTGGAACTCTTTCTTAAAACTCCATACCGCCAAAACAAGCTGGAATATTAGGCAGTCTTTTCAAAAAGCTCTTACACTAAAAGGGCATGATCATTATTTCATTATATTCATTTCATTATCATCATTATTTAATTGGAAATATAAATAAAACACAGGGAAATCACATATTTGACTGCACTGGGCCTTTGATAAGAACCACAAGAGACCAGCAAAATGGATAAGTGTGTGGTGGCAGTAGCCAGAACAGCGGCATCTAGTGGGCAAAACCTGGTACTTTCACACTAATTTATGGTAAATAATGCAAGAGACTTCAATGGATAACTTCTCTAAACGGGGAAAAACCATCACCAGATTCCCAGAGAATACAATAAAAAAAGGGTGAAGAAGCAATACTCCAAGCCTCACAGCTCCATACTACTTCTGAGACACAGAAAACTGATACTGTATACTGGTTGTTGGGGTGGGATTGGCCTGGGGTGTGGTGGGTCCGTGGGTGGCTTTTGACCATTTTCTTGGATTTCTTATGCCTTATGCAATGGTAGGAAGAAGTTTGATCCAAATCGGATGTTGGGTACTATATTTGTTGAATATTATGTGAATCCTATAAATTAAAAGGGCCTATTCAGGAGCAATCAATGAGCTTAATTTCTCAGAAATAAAATTTCAACAAAATAATGTTTCAGGAATGCTAATCTTATCTGGTTCTAACTAGAGAAACGATTTCCGAACAATCTGAGATGGTGGGTGTAAAGGCTTGCTGAAATGACATGGAATGAAATGACCCAGTCTATGGTTCTCAGGCAAGTATAAAATAACTTACCTCCGTGTGGCACTGCTTCAGCAGGTTTATCAGTATGTTGCACTCGTCCGTGTGCAGGTGAGGCGACAGATCAGGGTGCATTCTGAGTTAAGGGCTTACCACTCCAACAATACTGGAAAGACAAACAATACCAACCATGTTTGTGACTACAATGCATAATGAAAATTACTATTTGACTATTTGGGTTTCTGTAATGTGTGTCTACTCTAAAGGATACTCCATCCACCCAGTCCCTCTCCATCCTGCAAACTCATGGGGATGATCCGTTTTCTGTTTACACTTACCTGCAATGAAAGAGAAAACAGGTGTAAAACACAGGTGGGCAGGTTAAAACTAATACAAGTCTAGGTAAAGATATGGATAGCATTGCCTGTGTGGGTTAATGAAGGACAGAGTACCAGACACAATGAGGAGTGGCAATTGTCATACAAGCCCATCCTTTCATCCTGATTAATCTCAAAACTGTGATTACCCGAAAAGTGATTTCAGCCTCTACTGTAACAAGTAGGCTAGCAGTTGGCAGCGTTGTTATAAGCAGTCATAAAGTTGTGGTTGTATAGAGATGGACTTTGTTACATATTCAGAGACCGGTTGAAATAGACTCAAATCTGTATGCAGCAAAGGGGCCAAGTTGTGAAATTGAATGATGCTAGCTAGCTAGTTAGTTACAGACTGTTCTAGCTACAGTACAACTCACAGACTGGTAGCTAGTACTGTAGCTACCAAAATAGACTGGAATTACCTTAAAAGCTGTGAATAGAATAAGGTAGCTAGTTAAATAAAGATATTACCAGTTCAGTTGGGATATCATTGAGATATCTATCTTCCAGGAATAGAATATATCGTAGATAGCAAGTTGACCAAATGTAGATAGCTGCCAATGCCTAGTAGCGAGAAATAACCCCTTAAGGGCAAATGCAACGTTCTTTCAACCCCTTGTTTTAACTCCTATTACTGCCAGGTTACTGTCGATGTATTTACATCTAACTAGCTACTGTACAAATCTTGAAAAATGTGTTTAACAATTCTGACATAGCATTCAATTGTAAACCTAATAATGTATTTGATAAAAGGAGGACATGCTGGTAACATGCTAGCTAGCTAGCTACACTTCTCTCACTCTTTCGTAACAGCAAAGACAGTACACTCAGTGGAAAATGATAACCTGATTGACATTACAGTAGCAAATCAGACACCTGCTACCGTTGGATGGTGGTCCAATCACATTAATTGTTGATCACATGTGGGCGGGCACTCCCTCAACGGGCACACAGCAAATAACTCCAGTCATTGCACGACTGGAACATAAAACACATTTTATTACATATTTATGTACGATTGTAATATGTATGCATTATAGCTATATCATCAAATGTAATTAATCCTAAACACGGTGCATCTATGCCTCTCCAGCAGACGGCGCCATCGCATATGGCAGTGGAAAGACGAATACATTTTTACGAAACAAAAGAGCTCCCAGAGCTCAGTTTTCTATTTATTTTGTTTTTACACGTTTTTTGTATAATTTAGGACAATATTAAACCCCATTTAACCCAACATAACCTCTAAACATCTCTAAAGCATCTCTAAAGCATGTGAATATGTGGTAAACGTTATTTGAAGGGGAAATTACGAAACAGGAAGTGCGACCCACCAAATAATTCCGATTGGTTGACTCTCGTTCGGCGGTTTGTTTTGTATTTGCGTGTCTGCTGTTAGCTTGCTATCTAATGCGTTTTAAGAGTTTACTTGGTTAAAACATACATTTTAAGCATGGGTGACTCTACAAATCGTATATTGCAACGTTTGATACGACGAATCCCTTATCAAATGCTCCAGACAATGTTTGGCAAGTGGGCTCATCTATCAAGGGAGGACCTGCATTCGCTGGACTTCACACAACCAAAATGGGTGTTGACAGAACATCTACTGGCTCTCTGTGAGGTAGATGTAGCTGCTTGACTATATAGTTAACGTTACCTATCTAAGTAGCTTTCTAGTGATGTGATGTTCTCTTTAGCTAACTTGTTCATTTAATCTAGCTCACCTTAACAGTTCATCGTGGGCTAAGTGTAATCAACATTTTTTGTTATACTTTCAACCTTTCTGATACACTACTTTTATCTTTCCCAGGAGAAGGGCTTGACAGTGAAACACATCACAGAACTCGAAATGATCTGTAAGTGTTATCTGACAGTGTGAATTAACTAATTTCCCCCTCAGTAGCCAATGGTCTACTTAGTTGTCAGTAATAGATAATACATTTCACCAATGCTTTCCAGATATCATTGAGAATCCGAATCAGGGAATGTGGCATGGCTTCCAGCTCCTTGATGCAGAGGGTAAAATGAAAGTCTACATTTAGTATCTGGTGCTTTCACTGACACTCACAAAGTTCCATTTGAAAATGGACCCTAATCAATATTAGAGTTCCAAGGTATTAGAGGTAGCCTAATCAGCATTACTGTTCATTTCAAGTATATTTTTCTTCACAGAGGATGCACCATCCATTGAGCTGACACAGTTCAAGGAACAGTTCAAGGCCAACCTCACAGAGCTCATCAGCCATGTATGTATGACTTCCAGCTTTTATATGCTTGGTAGAAAAGACAGAACTAACATTCATTAAAATGGACATTGGCTTGTAATGTCCCTCAATTGCTGTGTTTGCATGTGCCATCTCTGTCAATGCCTGTGTTTGTCTTTCCTTCCAAGGTGTCTATTAAAATAAAGAAACACACAGATGAGGCCATATGGATACGTGTTGCCTGGGGGGACAACTTCACAAAGCCTTACCACCTTAAACCCACATACGTTGTCCACCATCTTCAGACCCCTTATGTCTTTGTGACCGGCGTGACTTCAAAGCATAAGCCTCTTTTAAACCAGGCAAGGATGCTTTTTAAATTGCCCCTGGGGGGATTCATAATGTCATATTGCAATGCTTTGAATTCTGTTTCTATGGTCTGTATCGCCTGTTAAACAGACTGAGTTCTGTCATACAGGCCTTGGTTCTGGCCACCAGATATGGCTCTATGAAGGACGCTCACCTCAGTGGACGGAACCTCACCGCCATCAGAGACCTACTGATGAGGCAGTACCAACAGGTAGGCCTTGGCCCTGTCCCCTATGAGGGGACACGGGCCATATAAAAGCCTTTATCATGACCATCCCACTGCTTACTATAAACAAGTAAAACCTATAGAACTAACTATAGAGATTCTGTGTTCTGCACCTTTTCATTCATTCATAGGTGTTCCCCACCAAACATCCAAAACCTCTTCAGGAAAAGAATCCTGTCCCTAGAAGTATGTTTTGTTGTCTGCTTATAAAATACAATTGTAATGTATAGATGAACATAATCATGGTGACAACCACATCTAATTAGATATCAATAGAATATTGACATAGTTTATGTTTCACTGACATTCTATTTTCTAATTTTAGACCCCAATATAGAGAAAGAACAGGCTGAGAATACAGAGAACCGTCTTCAGATGGCCTGTGAGGCCTTCGGCGATGGGACACTACCTCAAATGCAAAAAGCTGTCTACAAGGTGCACGAAGTTGAACTATGGGTTGTTTACAAAAAGCTTTCTCCTCGTGTGCCTGCTATGCTGTGTGTGACAATGTATTCTGCTCTATTTTCAGCTGGAGACCAAGTTCCGAGATAACTCTAACAAAACGTTGACAGGCAGAGAAGAGCCCTTCAGAGGAGTGGTGGAGTTTGCCAGCACCAACCTCCTAGAGTCACTCAGGCACTGTGTGTCCTCAGGTACAGTATCTATAAGTCTGGGGCTGGGCTTTGTTTAATATCCCCTTTAATCTCTGTCAATGGGAAGAGCCACATCTTCTAGTTTTTTAAATCTTTATTTAACTTGGCAAGTCAGTTAAGAACAATTTTTTATTTACAATGACGGCCTACCCAAGCCAAACCCTAACAACGCTGGGCCAATTGTGAGCCGTCCTATGGGACTCCCAATCACGGCCGGTTCTGATACAGCCTGGAATCGAACCACGCCTCTAGCACTGAAATGCAGTGCCTTAGAACGTTGCGCCACTCGGGTGCCCCATTAGAGCTGCAGAGACAACAAATTATGAACAATAGCTCTCTCTTTCTGCACTTTGTTCCATACCCTCAGGTTTAGAAGTCACGTCTTCCAGGTGATGCTCAGCGTTATAACGTTTTATTTGATGTGGTTATAGTTAGTTAACTGCTCATATATATGGCTCCGCTTCTTTATTCAATTCTGTCCATGGCCACAAGGGGGCAGAGGAACCATGACAGACTTTCATTGTGTCCTTCTCATTCTCCAGATATAATGTGCTGAGTTGTTTGATGCTTTTTGGAGGGTCTGCTAATAAGTGAGTGGATTCGATTAGACTGAACTGGGGTGAATCAGGCAATGGCCAGTCACATGACCGGCTAAAACCGGTGAGGGCGGAGTACCCTGCTCAAATTGAACAGTAATATGCTCAACCTGGCCATATTGTCAACATGGCAGCGTGATGGATCATTCAGAAAAATACAACATGTCTTTTCCATAAAAATGTATGTTCACATTTTCAAACTAGTTTTCTTTTGGACAGTAGATAGTGATATATCAATGAAATCCTAACTCATTACTCCATGTGTTACATCACTTTTGTTGCGTGCGGGGCACCCGGCTCATCCCAGAGAAGACGCACAGATTTAAAAAACAAAATCAATCACTTTTAACCCTGTGCAAACTCAGCCTACCCTGTGAACAGGGTGGGTAAAAATTAATCCCCTCAGTAATTGCTTGTGTTTTACAGGTATGGCGTCAACCCCAGTCACCCCTCTTCTCTCATCCATCACACAGAAAGGGAGAAACTATTTTGTTATCACAGACAAAGGAGTTTAAATCAAATTTAACTATAAGAACTACCAGAACAAGTAGTGTATATTTTGTATTAAATGTGTTAACATTTTATGGGGTTTAACATATATTTTTTAGAACACCTTGTTTACCCATTCACTCTGTCCTTCGCCCAAGTGTTAACAATAATAATCGTATTGTTTCTCAATTAATATACTACAATCTGTACTCGAATAAATGTTATTGGATGGATTTTTTTACTTTGTTACTTGAGTAGTGTACAGCAAAGGGTCATGGTTTGCCTGTTTTACATTTTTGCACATGTAATATGTCATAGAAGTAGCTACAGTATTGCCACTTGCCCAGCCCTCTGATGTTGCCAGGACGCTTGTGTGGGAGTGGCTATCTGTTGCTAAGAAAGGTCTCCCGGAAGTGGACCCGTCCTCGTATTTTCCGGACCATATTTTCCTGGCTTGTTTGCAGCAGCGTTTCTGCTGCTTGAGGAGCAGTTGGTTTGGTGACTTGTCAACAGAAACATGGCTGCCTCTGCGTCCGGGAAAGCATACCGAAACGATAACGCTTCCATGGGCAGTCAAAAATGCATCGAAGAGCCCCCCGCACCGACGCGGGAGATTATCAAACCGTCAATCATGGAGCTCACCAAAGAAGTGCGGACCAATATCCTATGTACGGTGGAAGGATGTGGCAAGATTCTACCGAACACGCCAGCCCTGAACATGCATCTCGTGAAGTCCCACAGAGTAAAGGTAGCTAGCTTGTTAGCCTATTTGCAAGTTAATCAAAGGGGCTACTGACATATTCCAACACGTCGTCTTTCTATTTTTCAATTCATGATGCTTGTATCACTAACGCGAGCTCGTTAGAGGCATGCTTATTGGGAAAACGGCAAGTCATTGTGCACTGTTTGAGGCCAGTTCTTTGAAGTTGGCTAGCTACAACTGTATATTGCTGACAACGTTACTTTCTTACTATTGTGTTACAATCATCCTAGGCTAGGATCATAGCTGTATGAGACTGATTATCCGCGCTAATGTTACGTTAACTAGCTTTCTTGTACTGCCTTTACATGTCAGCCATACAAATATATTATCTGTTAAAATCCACACGGTTAGATGTGCACAATAATACGAATATTTTGGATATTCAGATTAATATAATAGTACGTTTAAAACGTTTACATGCTTTGCAAGAACAACGATTTCACTAATAATCCTGTTTTATATAGACATCTGAAATTAGGCTACTGATGGGACTTTTGATAAATGCCGAAAATCGCCAATCAAAATAAACGTTCTACCACATTGACCATGTTATATTTGAGAAGACGATCTGATTCTGCGTTAGGACATATGTTTGTAAGTGAAAAGATGCATACTTTCAGTTTTTCCGAACTCACGCATGAGGGAGGCTTGCGCTACGGGTGCTAGCACATGCCCAGATCAAATACACCGCTGGAACGCCAATTAAACTGTTTACATGCCATAATTCGAAGGTTGCTCCGAAAACCAGGTGTTTTAATCGGTTTATGTTTACTTCGATGATAAGCAGTGTAAGGTGTTTACATGACTAATGCCATACTCAGTTTAATATCGAATTATTAGTGTGCATGTAAACATACATGTCTCCATGCCCACATAGCCTAACTGCGTTCTCAAGAAGTTTCTGGAAATTCAAGCAATTTAAAATAACCCTCAGTGAATTAATGTTTAAATGGCTGAAGAAGATGGGCTAAGCCTGAGATGTGCAATGAAATCAGTCTGGTCATACAACCAACTGTCACACTGTCTTTAGGCTAAATATGAAAACTAGTTATAGTTAGGGAAAGTCTTGGAGACATTGGTCCTCCTCTTAACTGAAATGTATGCAATGTCCTCGCCTAGTCTTGCTGCCCCGTGGGAGTCCTAGTGATTCCAGTTTCCCCCAAATGAATGCTGTTCTCTGCTGGGATCTAGCAATCCTTTGGCTTTCTACAGACGGAGTTCGTTGAAAAAAAAGAAAATGTGAATGTTTGAATTTGAATTAGGTCTGAAAAGCACTTCATGTTCCTCATTTCCCCACATAAGTGCTAACTGTTCTCAATATTGAACTAATTAAACTGGGCCTAATGCAGGAGAATGAGAGATGGAGGAGAAAATGCATGGTGCAGCAGTTCCAGAAGGAAACAATGTCAATCTGAACAAAATTGTGTCAAGTGAGCATAGTCTTAGATGTCTATGACTGTGTGAAAGGGCTGACAGTGGAGGCAAGGCATTCTTCCTTATCAGGTTCTCCGCTAAAAGCACCGTTTACCGCTGGGACCATGTGACTACAATCCCAACGCTCTGTTTTAACGTTTGGAAACGTCAATTATCGCTTGCGATACGGTTTTCGAAACATATAGAACTTAACTTTCATTTCAAGGAGAAATAATCTTTCAATAAAATACATTTACTGTAGCAGGTTTGCACAGATCCATACGGCTGTGTGCCTCCAGCCACACACGACACATCCTCCCCGGTTACGCTTACACACAGGTGTTCGAGCACGCTAGATAGCTAGTTAGCACAGGTGGTCGCCTCTGTCTTCCGTATAAAACCGCTGTAACATGGAGCTATGGCCGCGTGGGAACACTAACCATTTAAAGGTGTGTAGTAATTTAACATTTCGTTTAAAAATATTTATATCTCACTGATATTAAAGACGTGTTACTTATTACGTTTCCAAAACCGTATCGCAAGCAGTGCGTGTTTAACATTCAGAATTGGCGTCGGGGCTCATAACAGAACTCCCCCGGCCAGAAGATACCTTCATAAATAGACACTAAAGGTAGTTATGGGCTAACGCTACTCAACCGGAGTCATCAGGCCAGGAAAGCACAGGCTGCTTACTGTGCCTCCGCTGTTACGCACTGGCCAGGCTTGTTATGTTTTATTAAGGGATGCAGAAAGAGATGTGATTTGTGTTATAACACGGTTGTCGCTATGATTTGGGTTATACCACGGTTGTCGCTGGACACTCACTGTGCCTTAGCTCGGCTGAACTGCCATATCACATTTGCTGGCCAACTGCTGGATGTGTGTGTAACAGGACAATCAATTTAATTTCACACACTTCTGAACATTACAACGGGTACTCAAATATTAGCCTACTGTACTAAGCAGGCAGTAGTGTAGACTAGTCACACTTTGCATATTAAACACCTTTGATGACCTGACTTCTTGAAGTAGCCTACTGACAGATTTTCAGTTTGTATTTCCTAGCTGCGATGCTGCTCAGCAGACCCTACCCAAGCTGTCTTGTAGCAGACAGAAACAAAGCTATCTCTGCCCTGCCTGCCTGTATCACCGTCTGGCGATGCACTGTGCCTGGTCTGTCTGCTGGGAAGGGACATAATAGTGTCATGGAGAGCAGCTCAGGGACTGTGCTCTGGCCTAGAACAGACCGTCTGAATGTTAACCTGCTCATCTGCTGCTGCACAACACCAGTGAGTCCATCTGCTGCTGCAAGTAGCCTATGCAGAACTGTATGCCTCTGACGTAACCTTTACAATAATATAAGATACACTGTGTCTGTTTACTGTGAAGACAGATCATTTTAGCACTATGCAGGATGTTTATGTATATTAGCCTAACTTCCATCGAAATGTCTCTTTTACTTGTACTGTACCAACTTTGGACTCCCGAGTGGTGTAACGGTCTAAGACACTGCATCTCAGTGCAAGAGGCATCACTGCAGTCCCTGGTTCAAACCCAGGCTTCATCACATCCGGCTGTGATTGGGAGTCCCATAAGGCGGTGCACAATTGGCCCAGCGTCGTCCGGTTTTGGCCGGGGTAGGCCGTCATTGTCAATAAGAATTTGTTCTTAGTTGACTTGCCTAGTTAAATGAAGGTTTAATAAAAACCAATGACACAGTAGATGTAGCCTGCTAGGTGACCTTGGCCAGTGAAATATTGCAATGCTAATAATGATGGTTAGGCTGTACACACGGGTCGATGCTGAGGTCTATCTGTGGCCTGTGAGTGTGTGCTGTACTCTTACATAAGCATCATGCTGCTGTTCATTGAGTTAATACAATGTGCTGCTGACAGCTGCTTCGGCACGGCTGTCTGTAGACTGCCAGGAGTGTGGAGTGATGTAGCACACTGGAAAGCACAAACTCGATGTGCTGTTAAACTAATAACTTTCATCTCAACCTCTTTAAAGTCATAGATGTGGACCCTCCATCTGGACCACCTTCGTCTGTGTATTTGCCATTCGTATGGTTTTCCACAAAGGATAATTGGCGTGTCCATCCGCTGGATGTTTTCATTGTAATGGTACTCAGAGGCTAAAATCATCACTAACTAAAGTATAACTAGGCCTAGCCTTTAGCTCAGCAGTCTTGAGAGTTGTGCTGATGGCCTACCTTTCTACTTGTTGTTGGTTAGCCTACATTATTTCAGTGCTGATAGATGACACTAAATCTTAAGCCTATAATATCACAATCTAATCATTCATCCTCTCTCTCTCTCCATAGGACGGTCTTGTTAACCCCACCATCAGGAAGGTCATGAAGGGTTCTCAGAAGCTCTACTGTTGTCCCATAGAGGGCTGTCCGCGAGGCCCCAACAGACCCTTCTCCCAGTTTTCCCTGGTTAAACAGGTACCACATCCCTACAGTCAGTCTAAGATCTGTATAATGCCAGAGATAGCCTGACTGAAACCACACGAGTTAGACTGTTAGGAATTTTGTTAATAACTAAAACAATTTCTAGATTTAGATAAAACTATAACTAATTGAACTCTGCACGCCTAGTGAAAGAGATTTGTGCTGTGGGTTATAAAGTAAGCAAAAAGGGTCATTAAACTATGGTTGAACTGACCCAACTTAGCCCTGAGATGTTTAGATAAGGCAGTGAGTAACTTTTTAGGTCTTCCATTATCTTGAGTTGTCTGCTAAAGTGGTAATAAATTATAGTGAGCCTTCAGGAGAATAGATTATATTGTGTGTCATGTGTGTGCGCTGGGGAGTTGGAATGAACTTTTGAACCTGTTTTATATTGGTCAGGAGGAGGAGATTTATTCTGTAACCTATGACGTCATATCTTGTATATAAACTGTTGTTTATGGTCAAATGGTAGCGTGCTCCGAGAATAAATACTATTATCTAATTTTAATAAGACTGTATCCTGTCTATTTTATGTTAATAAGTATCTTACAAGTTCTTAAAAATAGACAGATTGATTTTAATTAATGAGTACATAGAGGAATTATTTAATTCCGTTATCATAGACTCATGCAGATTGTCTAATGAATGGAAAGACTGAGACAGACATTACCTCCTGGTTTTCCCTTAATCACTTTCCAGTCCTGCTTTGGCTCTCCCCTGAGATCCTCATGGTGGATGGGAATTGTAAATGACAGCAAAGTGTGTCTAATAATTATGTCTCAATAGAGAGGCTTTTGAAGTATAACTAGGAAATTGGAATTAGTGAACAAGGGAATAATACATTCCTTTATTGCTTTTTTCCAGTTCATGTAACGAGTAACCTCCTCTCATAGCCCTATGTACAGTTGAAGTCGGAAGTTTACATACTTAGGTTGGAGTCATTAAAACTCGTTTTTCAACCACTCCACAAATGTATTGTTAACAAACTATAGTTTTGGCAAGTCGGTTAGGACATCTACTTTCTGCATGACACAATTTTTCCAACAATTGTTTAAAGACAGATTATTTCACTTATAATTCACTGTATCACAATTCCAATGTGTTGTATAGCACACTGTATTACTTATACAACTAATATAAGGACAGGACATGAGACGGGAGTAGAAATTAACGTGGGCATTGTTTAATGCGTTTCACAGGAAGAACATTCCAAGCATTTCAACGGGGGGGGGGGGGTTACAGGTACCCTAAAGGGACAAAACTAGAATTTCAATACACAACACAATGAGTCAGAAGTTTACATACACTAAGTTGACTGTGCCTTTAAACAGCTTGGAAAATTCCAGAAAATGATGTCATGGCTTTAGAAGCTTCTGAAAGGCTAATTGACATCATTTGACTCATTTGGAGGTGTACCTGTGGATGTATTTTAAGGCCTACCTTCAAACTCAGAGCCTCTTTGCTTGACATCATGGGGAAATCAGTCAAGACCTCAGGAAAAAAAAATAGTGGACCTCCACAAGTCTGGTTCATCCTTGGGAACTATTTCCAAACGCCTGAAGGTACCACGTTCATCTGTACAAACAATAGTATGCAAGTATAAACACCATGGGGCTACGCAGCCGTCATACCACTCGGGAAGGAGACGCATTCTGTCTCCTAGAGATGAACGTACTTTGGTGCGAAAGTGCAAATCAATCCCAGAACAACAGCAAAGGACCTTGTGAAGATGCTGGAGGGAACAGGTACAAAAGTATCTATATCCATAGGAAAACGAGTCCTATAGCGACATAACCTGAAAGGCCACTCAGCAAGGAAGAAGCCACTGCTCCAAAACCGCCATAAAAAGCCAGACTACGGTTTGCAACTGCACATGGGGACAAAGATCGTACTTTTTGGGAGAAATGTCCTCTGTTCTGCTGAAACAAAAATATAACTGTTTGGCCGTAATGACCATCGTTATGTTTGGAGGTAAAAGGGGGAGACTTGCAAGCCAAAGAAAACCATCCCAACCGGTAAACACAGGGGTGGCAGCATCATGTTGTGGGGGTACTTTGCTGCAGGAGGGACTGGTGCAATTCACAAAATAGATGGCACCATGAGGAAGACATTTCTTGTGGATATATTGAAGCAACATCTCAAGATGTCAATCAGGAAGTTAAAGCTTGGTCGCAAATGAGTCTTCCAAATGGACAATGACTCCAAACATACTTCCAAAGTTGTGGCAAAATGGCTTCAGGACAACAAAGTCACGGTATTGGAGTGGCCATCACAAAGCCCTGACCTTAATCCCATAGAAAATTTGTGGGCAGAACTGAAGAAGCGTGTGCGAGCAAGGAGGCCTACAAACCTGACTCAGTTACACCAGCTCCGTCAGGAGGAATGGGCCAAAATTCACCCAACTTATTGTGGGAAGCTTGTGGAAGGCTACCTGAAACGTTTGACCGAAGTTAAACAATTTAAAGGCAATGTTACAAATACTAATTGAGTGTATGTAAACTTCTGACCCACTGGGAATGTGATGAAAGAAATAAAAGCTGAAATAAATCATTCTCTCTACTATTATTCTGACATTTCACATTCTTAAAATCAAGTGGTGATCCTAACAGACCTAGGACAGGGAAATTTTACTAGGATTAAATGTCAGGAATTGTGAAAAACTGTGTTTAAATGTATTTGGCTAAGGTGTATGTTAACTTCCGACTTCAACTGTATATTCTGCTCTATCCAGCACTTTATGAAGATGCACGCAGAGAAGAAGCACAAGTGTTCCAAGTGCAACAACGGCTACAGCACAGAGTGGGACCTGAGGCGCCACATAGAGGACTGTGGGAGGACCTACCGCTGCACGTGTGGCTGTCCCTACGCCAGCAGAGCAGCGCTACTGTCACATATCTACAGGACCGGCCACGAGGTCCCCACAGAACACAGGTAGACACAGAATGTACAAAACATAAGAACCATGTGCTCTTTCCATGACATAGCTTTCACCTGGTCAGTCTATGATCCCTTATTGATGTCACTTGTTAAATCCACTTCAGTGTAGATGAAGGGGAGGAGACAGGTTAAATAAATATTTGTAAGGTTTGAGACAATTGAGACGTGTATGTGTGCTATTCAGAGGGTGACTGGGCAGTACAAAATATTTAAATGCTTTTGAACGGGCTATGGTAGTAGATGCCAGGCACACCGGTTTGTGTCAAGAACTGCAACGTTGCTGGGTTTGTCATGCTCAAGGGGGAGGGGGGGGGGGGGGGTATGCAAATCAATATTAGTAATGTTTTGTTCACTCGGTGTATACTGGATATCATACTGGAGGGCAGTGTTTCCATTAGCAGGTTATTGACGGGTTTTGGCCAATTTAAAAAATAATAATAATTAAAAAATATATATTAAATACACAAAAGGCATAAAATATAAGCATTGCCGGAGACATTGTCCAGCAAAAAACATCCTCCATAAATCACATTAGCTACACATGGAGGTTGGTTCACGTCGTCTTTCAATGATCTCTCTACTTTGCTTGTTTAACTGCCTGCCTGTCTGTCTTGAGCTCATGCTCTCACTAGAAAATTAGCATTGTATAACTGGAACTGGCCCACAAAATGTTCACATGCCAGTCTGTGACACACCGCTGCATGCACATGACTCAAGGGAGAAGGATGATTTTATGCTACATGAATCTCCCTAAAATAGAATTTACAGTAATATCCACCTAGGAGGAATATAGGATATTAAATAATCGTGCTTCCCTACTCTTCCTCTTATCTACTGCCTGTTTGTGTAGTTAACTCAAAAATACTTGTCTAGCTACTGAACCAAGGATGGAGGTACAGACAAGTGGACAAATAGACACTGGAACAAAGGATTTTGACAAGCCAGATGGACAGATTGAGACATGCATTGTGCAAGGAGCCAACGTTCACTTGGTAGGCTATCCTTCCTACTTGCATATTGCAGTCACTTCCATGTGGTGTCATTGACTCGGCAGTGGGTGCTCCTAAAAGCATTATTCTACACATGACATTCAAATGGGTTTCTATTAAATAAGTCTTGTATTTGGTTGGACATGCTGTTGGAGGGGATTTAAAGATGGTGTGGACACGTGGTGGCAGAGAGGCTCAAAGTCTTCAAGTGTCATGCAGTTTATCCAGTAAACCATGTAATTATTCAATAACAGATCATGTTGGGTCAAACGCCTGCATGCACAACGTGGCTTGAGAACAGACCTTGAATATGACTGCACAACGATTAAATGAGAGTGCTGCCACTGCACCTTGCTTTTATTAGTGTTTGTCAAAGCTTTATAACTACCTACTGCTGTTTTGTCTGCTTGACGTATTCTCTCCTCTGCCCTGTGTTTGCAGGTATCCACCAGTGAAAAAGCGGAAGATGGAGAGACAGATAAGTGGAGCAGAAAAAGTCAAGCCCACTGAATTCATGTGTCAGATCATAAAAACAGACAGAGAACTTTCAGAGGACTCCCTCCCTCCAGACAGGGTCTGCCACAACATCCCCCCTAAACACCTCCACAAACTCCTCCTACCCAAGCCCGAAGTGGCTCTGGTGAATTTCCCTGTGATGCAGCTGGCCCATCTCCCCGTCCTCCTCCCCTCCACAGAGAGTGGGGTTCTGAGGTCTGTGGTGCTGGCCATGGACAGCCAGGGCTCCTTCAGCACCCTCCACCTCATGCCCCAGTCCATGGGGTCCGTGATGCCCCACCTGGACCCTAAGACCCTGGGCTTCAGGGGCAGCATGCCTGCCTCCCGCTCCAGTCTGGGGCTTGTCAGCATGGGGGTGCAGGTAAGTCTGGAGTCATTGGGCTCTGGCGATGACCTAGGAGGAACCAGGGGGAGCAATACCTCCACCAACATCCAGACAGACATCTCATACTTGTCCAGGATGCCTGTCGGGGTGGGGACGGAGGTGTGCCCCGTTGGTGAGTCGTCAGTCTCATCGTGTTCTCAGACAGATATTAGTGTGAGTGCTCAGATCCTGCTGCCGGTCAGTGTAGAGACCCAGACGTTCCCTTCTAAGGCCAAAGCCACCACCACCATCGGGGCGCAGACAGACACCCACACCCTCAGCCAGCTGCCATGCCCCTATTCCTCCCCATCCCAGTCCCCCTACATTACCAAGCAGACTCAGACCAGACTCGCCCTGGCTGGGTCAGAAGAGAGGGCTCAGATGGACCAGGCCATCATGTGCTCAGACCTCTTCGACAGTTACTCCCTCAGTGTCTCAACACAGACTGCACTGACAGACGGACGCTTCAGAACCCACGGTGTAGATGACCCCCTCTCCGGCGTCGGTAACGGTCTCTATGACGACGACAAGTCAGCAGGAGGCATGTGTTTTGGCGTACAGACAGACGATCTCCAGTCGGGCAGCGTGGCGGACAACCAAACCCAGACCACCTTGGCTCTGTTCAACGACCTGGAGAATATCTTGTCAGGTCACTCTCTGTCCGGTCACCAGACACAGATGGATTCTTCAACAGGCTGTGGGTCAGGTCTGGGCTCTGTTCAGGAACAGCACACGGGCATTGACTTTGACTTTGAGGAATTCCTGAACGCAGCCCACATCCAGACCCAGACGGAGGAGAGCGAGCTGAGCGGTCTGGGGGCTGACACGCCCCTGGAGGTCCTGGACATCCAAACCCAGACAGACTTCCTCCTCCTGGAGGGCCTGGGAAACGGTGAGGGGCCGGGTCGGAGCCAGGCCAGCGACCTGGAACTGGAGATGTTTGACACCCAGACCCAGACGGACCTCAACTTCCTGCTGAAAGCCGGATGCCACATGCCACTGGGCAACATTCCGCGCCAGTCCAGCTTCTCCATGAGCACAGAGTCCTCTGACACTGAGACACAGACCGACCTCCGCCGATCGCTGACACCAACACCAAACTCCAACACCCTTCCCTCCGTGTCCCAGGGTGACCAGGCCAGGCTCTTGAGCAGCACGGAGACTCAGACGGTGACCGACGCATCTTCTGAGGGCCTCGGAAACCTCTTCCTGACCAGCAACGAGACCCAGACAGTCATGGATGACTTCCTGTCAGCTGACATGGCCTGGAACATGGAGTCCCACTTCAGCTCGGTGGAAACGCAGACGTGTGAGGAGCTGTTTGCTCTTTCAGCACTCTGAGAAGCCCATCAGCTGAACCCCCCCCCCACACACACACAGGGCTACCACCTCAGCCCACACAATGGGTTTCTGGTTTCCGTCAAGGAGGTCCTGGGCTCCTACTCATCATCCTCTACAGTCTATGTCCCTCTACTACTGAAGGTTTAGGTGTAGAAGTGAGCCGCCTTAAGAAGTCTTAGGACATTCTACAGAAGGGTAGCATGTCTAGGATAACATGTCCAGACATCTCCCTCATGCTAGCTCTAAAGCACTTTATTATCAGTTCATGGATATGATTTCCTATTCTTGTTTACATGTTTATTTGCACGTCTTACTACTTAAATATATATTTTGTCTGAAAAGCCAGTTTAGTCCGTTTTCAAAGTTTTAACACTTTGCTGTAAGAGAGTATGTAATGCCTGTTGAGCCTTTCCTTAATCATACTGCTATTGAATGGCTTCCGGCAGATTTGATGTGGCACAAACATACTAGTGAAATTCTAAAATAGTTGCCGCACTCCCATTGTTGACATGTGATTGTGAAGTACAGTCTTGTAGAATTGCCCCATTGTTACAGGGCCACTCACCTATAAACTGGGTCACCACGTTAGCAGACTAGCCTGTCATGGTCTTTGACTTATTTATTAGCTGGCTGTAAGTATATAGCAGCACAGTGTGCTGAAGTGATACAACACTGTAGAGAAACACTATGAGGATCTAGCTACTCACTAGTCACTGTGATTACATTGTGATTGTGTATGTCCACCACCACCATATACAGTGCCTTAAAGTATTCACACCCCTTGACTTTTTCCACATTTTGTTGTGACAAAGTGGGATTAAGTGGAACAAAAAATGGAAAATATAACGAATATATCTTCATTAAATAAGTATTCAACCCCCTGAGTAAATGCATGTTAGAAGCACCTTTCAATTACAACTGTGAGTCTTTCTGGGTAAGTCTTTAAGAGCTTTCCACACCTGGATTGTGCAACATTTGCCCATTATTATTTTCTGAATTATTCAAACTCTGATGAATTGGTTGTTGATCATTGCTAGACAACCTTTTTGGGGTCTTGCCATAGATTTTCAAGTAGATTTAAGTCAAAACTGTAACTCGAACATTCGGGAACATTCACTGTCTTCTTGGTAAGCAACTCCAGTGTAGATTTGGCCTTGTGTTGTAGGTTATTGTCCTGCTGAAAGGGGAATTCATCTCCGTGTCTGGTGGAAAGCAGACTGGACCAGGTTTTCCTCTAGGATTTTCCCTGTGCTTAGCTCCATTACGTTTCTTTTTTATCCTGAAAAACTACCCAGTCCTTAATGATTACAAGCATACCCATAACATGATGCAGCCACCACTATGCTTGAAAATATGGAGAGTGGTACCCCAAACATAATACTTTGTATTCAGGACATAAGGTGTATCGCTTTGCCACATTTTTTGTATTGTGGAGTAAATACAATGTTGATCCATCCTCCATTTTCTCCTATCACAGCCATTAAACTCTTAACTGTTTTAAAGTCACCATTGACCTCAAACCTGTGCAGTTTCCTTCCTCTCCTGCAACTGAGTTAGGAATACACCATCCAAAGTGTAATTAATAACCTCACCATGCACAAAGGGTTATTCAATGTCTGATTTCTTTATTTTTACCCATCTACCAATAGGTGCCCTTCTTTGCGAGGCATTGGAAAACCTCCCTGGTCTTTGTGGTTGAATCTGTGTTTGAAATTCACTGCTTGGCTGAGGGACCTTACAGATAATTGTGTGTGGCGGGTACAGAGATTAGATTTTTATTTTATTTTTATGACTATGTTAAACACTTAGTGTACACAGTGTGAGTCCATGCAACTTGTTATTTTTACTCCTGAATTTATTTAGGCTTGCCATAACAAAGGTGTTGAATACTTACTGACACCAGCCATTTCAGCTTTTCATTTTACATTCATTTGTACAATTTCCTAAAACGTAATTCCACTTTGACATTATGGGGTATTGTGATAAGGCCAGTGACAAAACAAATCTTAATTGAATTAAGTTTAAATTCAGGCTGTAACACAATTTTTTGGGGGGGGAAAGGCAATGGGTGTGAATACTTTCTGAAGGTACTGTATAACGACCCCACTAAATGTTACTGAACATAAACTGATGAAATATTACAATTTCTATCAACATTTTCTTGAACTATACTCTAAAGTCTACCATATTAGTCAACGCTAGCTGTTGGTATCATTACAATATTTTACCTCATTTGCACATGCATCCCATTCAAATTTCAAGAAACAGACATTTGTTGAGACCTTTTGAAGTTCACATTCAATAAAAATAGCTCCAAGTTTTGAGTATTTCTCCATGTTAGATTTCGATCTGTTGGTGCCTTAAAACATGTTTTTTTTCATGATGTATTTTGTTATGTTTCCATTGGTCAGTGATGCTCTAAGCAGCTTTATTAGGTAGGAAGAAGTTCAGGATCAAAATGTATTTAACATTTACATTTATTTATTTGTGGAGGGTGTATTGGAAGAATACTTCAAATACTTGAGTGTCTTTAATTTGCATGTTGAATATGTTTGAATGCCTTCTATGAGTTGTATTTGGAAAAAGCTGTTTTGTATTATACATCCATGTTCTAAGAATGCAATGCAGTATTCTTTTCCAAGGCAGCATTTGTCCTACTGTGGTACACTATCAATATGTATAGAATTGTACCCAGAAACTGCAGAATGTAGCCTACATGACACTGTGCCCATACTACACAACATGGCTTAGTTTTTGCACTGCATCTTAAAGTAATCGAAACAGGACTGTTTCATTCCAGTTTATAACAGACTTTCATACTCAACCACATTTCATAACAATGTTTTGTGCTGTACTGAAAACACTACTTCTATTTAATTTAGCGTTCTTGAACTTGATTATAATAGCGTTGAGGGGAGAAACTGCCTTGCTTAAAAAACATGTACATTAGACTACATGGCAGGGTTGAAGTCAATTCCATTTGTATTCCAGGCAATTGAGAAAGTAAAATAAACCAAATTCCAATTCTGAATTTTCCTCATTTTGAAGAGAACTGGAATTTCAATGTACTTCCTGAATTAAATGGAATTGATCCTAACCATGCTACATGGGGATGTCAACTCAGCGCTTTGGTTTTTCTCAGTAGGGAGTGCATGCAGTCTTTGGTGCCAATATAATTTATTTCAGTTGCTTTTCTGTTTGCAGCATTATCTGTTGTATTTCAGTTGCCTGAATGTGTAGAAGGTCGATAAAGGTTGCCTCTCGCTATTTGTTTGGTTGTTGATGCTATTCAGTAGATGCTAAAAAATAAACTGTTCAAAAAGGGTTGATTGTTTGAGTTGATGTAGTAGCTGGTTGTTTGTACTAGCTTCGTTTCAGTTCACTTCAAATCAAAGGACAGTAATACAGTGCTGTATAAAGCCAAGTCAAATATTTTGTTACTGGTTAAAGCACACACTACTTTTGAGTTTCAACACCATACTCAATATTGTACACACTCAATGTGCTCTTTTTCGGTAAATGTCAGTCACAGTTTTCACCTGGGTTGTGTGGCAGTACAAGTTAGTTTACTATGTACATGTATTATGCTCAGTCAGTTTGAATACAATATTGTAATTGTGTAAGTCATTTGGAATACGATACTAATCCCTCCGCCCACACACCTATGCTGTCACAGCCCCTGAGAATCACAGTGTGGTTCACTTCTAGCATGTAATTCAATAGGCTACCACAGACATCTTCACATGGGTTGGAACACTACAATCACTGACTGCTCATTCCATTAGAGTGCACTAGCATGCTTTGGCAATGGCTCAGATCATGTTTTGTCTTAATGAGGAGTTCTGACTTAAGAATGTCTGCAGTTTAACATTCAGGAATCCAAGAAACCGACCTAGACCTCAGCATTGTAGAGTAGGTAGCATAGTTGCTGAGAAACTAAAAGCTCAAGTGTGAGCACCACAATAAAAGCTCATGCAAAATGTAGGACTGAAATCACACATGCATACATACATTTATCACTCCATTTAAAATGATTCACTCATGTCCAGGTGCGTGGAGTGTTTGTAATTAAGGAAGGCTCATGTAACAGTTAAATTATTTCACTCTGAATAATCAGTGGTAACAAATTAGCATACCATGTCTACACAATGTATTCTAGCAATCTGGACTACTTTGCATTGCTGATGCTAGATTGATGGCATATTATCACAGTGATGATGGACCAAATTCTATCTTTTGATACTCATGTAACGCATTAATAAACTGGTTATACAATGAGGCTGAGGTAGTATAGCCTATAAATCACATAGAACTAACAAATCTGGAAACTCATATGCCAATTCCATGTAGTTTAATACGACCAAGTTGAATTCGTCACAGCTTTTTTTTTTTTATACAGTCATCAGTGTCATACAAAAAATATGAAGAAATTTCACAGAAATTTTCTTTTTAATCACAAACCCACAAAGGCTGAGCTTTTGGGTTGGGAGAGAGTATGGAGTGCAAAGTAACAGTCTCTGTTCAGAGTAGTCTCTGTGCAGAGGCTGGGATGGGCACCCTGGTTCCAAACAGAATGGGCAGCTGGGGCTCTGCACGCTTCAGGCTCTTGGTCTTCAGTCCAAAGTAGAGTCTATGAGCACTGCTGGTCCGGGGATCCTGTCTGAGGTGTCTGTCCAGGGGGTAGGTGGCGCGGGGTAGAGGATCTGACAGTGTGCTGAGGGGCATGTCACATCTCTTGAGGATGGGGATGCTGAAAGCAGATAACAGGTGGCGGCTCTGCTGGCTCTCCACACCTCCTCCACTCTCCCCGGCAGGTGTGACACCGTCTGACCCAGCCTCTGCGGTCTCCCCGTCTGAGGCGCTGCGTCCCGGTCCAGCGTCCCCCCTCCGGAGCTGGCTGGTGACCTTAGGGTGTCTGGGCTGGGAGGTCTTCACGGGCGGTAGGACGGCGAAGCTGTTGATGATCAGCGTCATGGGACACTCTGAGGCTGAGTGGTGGTGACCCTGGGAGGGGGCCGAGCCCAGCAGTGAGTCACTGATCTCACACACCTCAGCCTTGTCCTCCACCATCTTGTCTCGGAGTGTCAGTTGCTGTGTGGCTTTCTGAAGGTCCCTGAAGGACTCTGGTGGGGACTCCTCTGAAGAGATGCTAGAGGTTTGACTGTAGGGTCTGTTCAGGAAGTCTCCCAGGGTTGTGGGGGGGGGTTTCTCCCATGGGTCCACGGTGGAATCCCAGAAGGACTCAGGGGAGTGGGTTAAGCTGAATTCAGAGTCAGGGGGGTCCGAGAGCTTCACGAGGTCCACACACAGGTGGCAGTGGTGGTCTGTGTCTCCAGTCTTGACCCTCTTTCCTCTCCTCTGGGTCTGAACCAGGCAGCCAAGTGGAGTAGTTCTGCCCCAGCCCCGGATCTGTCTCAACAACAAACACAACAGCATTAAGGGAAACGTAATTACATTTTAATCAGTGTATCGCAATTAAGAGAAAATTAAGTTTCACCTTTTAAGATGATTTCTGAGATTGAATGTAGTTATAAACAGTGAATAAACATACTAACACTGTTTCACTTTGTCTTAACTCACATGAAATTGAAGTGTGTATCTGGTGCCTACGTAATAATGTGACACTGGCTGAATATCATTCACAATCTAGCCAAAAATAAAAGAGTAACCGCAGTGTATTACTCACAGCTTCCTCCCATCCGGAGAGACAGAGAAACTCAAATGGCTCCTGCTCTTTGGATGAGGTTTCATCACTGATATCCAAAAGGGAATCAACATGGCCCCTGTTGGGTAGTTGGCAACTCTGGTCCCATCCTGTGTACTCGACTGCCACACTTCTGTCTTCAGCCACTTCTACAGGCGCCTGATCCCATTCCTTGAATTTGTCCATTCTAAGATGAGCCTTTCAGGGTGAAATCTGTTGAGAGTGAAAAAACATCTCTAATTAGGCACTCATCATGTAGGCTCGTTGGTAAGAGTGGAGATAAATGTACACAAACAGCAAGCAACCTATAATTAATTGTAAGCGTTGCAAAACTATTTGTAAGATATCTGAAGACATGTAGCCTTTGACGTCAACTTTATGACATGTTAACTCAGTGTTAACAAACTTGTTAACCCTGTTTACAAAACCTGTCCATTAAAATTATTCATAAACATTCTCGCTAGCTAGCAAGAGAACCTCACATTTCTCCCTATCTACTAACGTTAACGTTAGGTAAACACTGGCAACTTAAGTAGGAAACTTGATCGAACGTTAGCTGAAGCCATAAGCAAGGCTGTAAAAGAGACAACTTACCATTAAAGGGGGTCGAGTTCGACATTTTCCTCAGCAATACCATACAAGCATTTGCTCCCTGGGGGTTTTACATTCAACTTAATAGGCAGTAACATAGAATAGTCATCAAATATTTATTACAGTTTTGCAGCTATCAGGAGACAACCCCAAACAAAGTCAAAGACGTGCTTGGCCCACGAAGTGTTTGGAGTGGAGATAGAACGTCGTTGCCATGACAACTCCGCTACAACAGGGCGCTCAGAAGTGACGTGGTGGAAATGTAGAGAGAAAACGGGAGGGGGCGTGAGAACAAATTGCAGTTGACAGGTTGTTGCTAATTTCCATGTTATCTAAGAAATTGTAACAATTTCTAGACCTGGATTTGCTGCTTGTTACAATTCGTGATTTACAGCATGGTGTGTCCACTATGTTGCTGACTATTTCATTCAATATCTATAATTAAGACTAACCCTAACATTTATGTAATCTATAGTAAGATGTCAAATACAATATAATCTCAAATAGCCCATTATAACAGTATTATAATATGCATACTATAACGTAAGGCTATAAAATAGTGGGCATGGGCCTATGTTAATTTGATTCAGATCAGTGCTTGACTTAGATTGAAATAGGTTCCGGTACTCATTTAGGTGGCAGTACTGTTTATATTTAGGTGCAGGAGCTCCACGACACTTTTGAGCTAACATTGTATAAGATGAACAGGAGCTCAAGCAGTAAAACATTTGAGGTGATGGAGCTCCTACCCAAGTCAAGCACTGATTCAGATTGGCCAATGCTTCATATCTTGGCTACAGTAGGTGTAGCACATGGCGATGTATGAAACTCCTCAGCCTGAACTGTCCCCACTTGCGCCAGCGAATAGTTAGCTTTTCGAGTGGCATCGACTGTCGCTTCTCGGTGGCGGTGGTACTCGCAAGCGGCGTGACGTCCTTTACATAGGCCTACAATTTTACATTATGTAAATTATTTACAGGTATCTAGAATATACTCTCAAAGCTAGAGTCCTTGTTGAAACAATAACAAAGT
The DNA here is from genome assembly GCF_016432855.1 of Salvelinus namaycush. Taxonomy (NCBI): domain Eukaryota; kingdom Metazoa; phylum Chordata; class Actinopteri; order Salmoniformes; family Salmonidae; genus Salvelinus; species Salvelinus namaycush. The sequence goes on from NC_052307.1 coordinate 68,667,788, forward strand.
GGCCACCCACCTCTGTTTCGGTATAAAAAAAACTGAGAAAGGAAGTTGTGTGTTTTTAGCTCATGGCCGAAATGAGATTGCCTAGCTGCCCATCCACATCGCTCCGGCCAAACGCCACGCCCACTAACGTTTCTTCTCTGTGTAGCAATCGGTATAGCAGCGGAATTAAATTCAGGATGAGTCGTCAGGCAAGAAATGAGACGTGCTGTTCAGCACGTCGTGGTCCAGCCAGGCACAAACCTTATGACTGTAATGTCATGCCTCTCACTGGTTCCCCCTAGCTCTGTGCAATTTTATGTGCACTGTGGCTGTTTTGTGTGCTGTATTGTTGTCTCTACCTCCTTGACATTTGTGCTGTTGACTGTGCCCAATAATGTTTGTACCATGTTTTGTGCTGCTACTATGTTGTGTTGCTTCCGTGTTGTGTTGTCATGTGTTTCTGCCTTGCTATGTTGTTTTCTTATATTGTATTTATTTACTTTTTAAATAATCCCAGGCCCCGTCCCCGCCAAAGGCCTTTTGGTAGGCCGTCATTGTCAATAAGAATGTGTTCTTAACTGACTTGCCTAGTTAAATAAAGGTTAAATAAATAAAAAGCTCAGCCACACACACACCTTGACTGGGGCATGCTGCTGGAAACGCGCACAAAGATAAGGGAATCCCATATTTCATATTCTTTAATAATGAACGAATTTGAATGCCTGTGAATGAAATCTAAAATGACGTTAGGTAGGCATGTCTGTTATTTGTGGTGCGTTGTTCTAGCTGCACTTGCAGAAGCTTGGCTTATTGGTTCAGAAATGCGCAGTGTCACAGTCTGACGTGGTACTACCGCGCCTATCCGTGTGTTTATATCTGACACCTGACGGCGTGTTCCTTTCTCCGTGCCCCTGATCACGACCACTTCGACTGCAGACCAGCGACTCTCCCGCTTTATGGAAACCGAGGCTGTGCGTTCTGTTGTGTTCATGCTGCCTCCCAAGAACTGCCTCCCGAGGAACTACAGCTGCATAGCTGGGTTGTTCGGGAGCTTGACAGCAGACCCGAGACTAGAAGACGAAGAGGGGATGGAGCTGAACGGAACAAGCGAGACCATCGAGATGCACCATGTGGTGGATGAGAGACCAAGAGGCCGGGAATCCTTCCTCAAACCCCCGCAGAGTCCGAACCTGCGCCGGAGGTGCAAGTCTCTGCCGACCCCCATAGAGAGAGCGAAGCTTGAGATCTCCCGCCGCCGGAGTCCCTGCAGCCAGAAAAAGGTCCGTTTCGCCGACTCTCTGGGTCTGGAGCTCACCTCTGTGAAGCACTTCAATGACACAGACATGCCCGATGTGCCGGAGCGCATAATGGCCAGATTCGACAGGGGTCCCCTCCATCTGAACCCCTTTGACAAGTTCCCCAGGGCACCGACCAACCAGTCAAGTTTTATGGAGCTGCAATTCAAGAACCCCGGGACCCTGCCAGGCTTTACTGAGAAAGTGAAAGAAGTGAAAGTGTTGTTGGAGTGTGCTGAAGCCGACGAGTTCAGTCTGTCGGGCTTCGTGCGGGTTTTGAACATGGCTTTCGAGAAAAGTGTCTATTTGAGGTTCTCAATCAACAACTGGATAACCTTCATGGACAGTCTGACATCATATGTCCCAGAATCAAGCGACGGTGTGACAGACAAATTCTCCTTTAAGATAATCACCCCAACAACGTTTCTGGAGAGCGGAGGCACATTCCAGTTTGCCATTAGATACTGCGTTGGTGGAGATGAGTATTGGGACAATAATAACGGGGTCAACTACAAAGTGCGACGCCACAGGTTTAAGATTTCCCCACCCCGTGAGTGGGAGGATGGCTGGATTCACTTCATCTAACCTGCATGCGTCCTTGGCGTTCTCACCGGCGCACTGTGTGTGTAAAGCACGCAATCTCACAACGGGCACGGCTTTACCATAATAAAGAATAGGGCTACCATAGGCTATAGCCTCTACACATTGTGTTAATGGTCCAACCGCCGTGTCCAGCTGTACACTCAGTAATTTTTTACATTGTTTTTTTCACCACCGTCACATTGATTTTGTTTCATGTCATTATGTTTGACAGATTTGACAGAATTGAAAGACAAGCCCTTCATTAGGTGTCCGCCGTGAGAGGTAAATCTGCTGTATGATAATTAGCCTTGGTGTTGGGGACTTTGTAGTCCTGTGCCCTTTGGTGTGGCACGACTATACTCTTATGTAATGCAGGGACATGTGCCATTGAAAACGTGCCAGGAATATACCCCATTTAAGCGTCACTGTCCCTCTCTAAAACGCAGCGATGCTCTCTTCAATCCCCACTTTTGACTATTTCATTAAACATCTTGTGCGATGTCTTAACTGTCAACGACTGCTTATACAAAACTGAAGAAAATGGTTATGAAAAACACTAAGACAGTCTTCTCTCTGTTTATTTCCGATAGCATGGGACTGTGCTCACGTGCATCCCCCTGTGTACCTGTCATGCCGGATTTCAATCCTATTCTCTCCTCTGAAAACTCCAGCGGATGGGGCAGGCCGAAGCTCAGTCACAACAATATTCGCACTGGATCAACAAAGGAAATATCAAATTGTCATTTGTTTTACCAATTCCTCATCTTTTCATCTTCTTGGATCTGCCTTATAACTAAAGGGGAACGCTGCTGTGCTTTTATCTTGATCAATATTGGGTGTATTCAGTTTTATAACTATTTGAACATGAATATTTCAATGTTGGGGAAATGTTTAAACCCTCTCTATAGCACTGCTCCACGAGATGATGTTAGAAAAAGGAAATCATCTCACGAGCCTTGTTCGCTGGTTATAAATGCACCAGAATGTTTTCTCCAGAGGATGGTAACCAATAGCAGGAGAGTAGACTGTGTCAGAGTGGAGCCCTACAGTCTAGCAGTATGCTAGCCTATTAGGATGCTCTGGTATGACCCCAAACATGTTACATAATAATATGTGGATCTTTACCACTCTCAAATGCCAAATAATGCATTTGCTATATGCATTATTTTAAACTAGAGGACATGTATATTTGACAACAAAAAAAACTATTGTACAGAACATTTTGTACAGGATCTTATGCTAGATCTTTCTCTGCAGTGCAGCCTGCATGTATCTGACAGGTGATATTTTACAACACTCCTGTTGTGACTCTTGATCTCAACCAGTCACAATATTTCACCAGGTGTCTTGTAAACAATAGTTGAGGATAGCTCTAACCCTAAGGTCCACTGCAGAGTCAGTCACCACTGCCTCACCCATACAGTATCTCTACCTTCTTCAAGGTTGAGCTTTAATGACAAAATCCACAGGCATATCACTCCATTTTTATAACTGTTATTACACAATGATAAATTACAGAGACAGATACTGTTGGACTTTTGTTTCTGTTCCTTGTTGGACCTGAAATGCAACTGTTCCTGTGGAAAATTATGCATTTACCTCAGATCGTTTCTAGAGTGCGGACCTGACGATCTTCCAAAAATTCCAGGTTTCTCTCCTTTTATTCAGGTTGAACAAAACAAAACATTATTTTTTTATGAAGTACAGTAGAACCAAAATAGTCAAACTCACGCCATTTTTAAAACACATCCAGTCCAGTAAAACAGTAGCATTCATTGTCAGTATTTTGTAAATAACTTCCACTGTGCAATGTTGTATTTTACAGTAGGACTATGGTGATGACAGCATCTAAACTACTTTTACTGATTTCAAAGTTGTAATGTTCGACTTGGCTGATGATATAGAAAAGAGCCGTGTTTGTTTGGTAGGACTACATATTGTACAGTTGATGCTATTGCACTGGTGCTTCATGCTGAAATCATTTGTTGACACATTGGCATCACATAATGCATGTGTCAAACTCCTTCCACTGAGGGCTGAGTGTCGGCGGGTTTTTGCTCCACCCTTGTACTTGATTGATGAATTTAGGTCAACAATTAGTAAGGAACTCCTCTCACCTGGTTGTATTTGACACCCCTGACATGAGGTGAGTGACCTCATTATGGATGGATGTCAAACTAAACTTAGGTTATGTAACGCAACAGCCCACATTACACAAACGGTTTGTCTACATGTGTACTGGATGTACAGCATGTTTACATTCGAGTTTGTATTTATTTGGGTTGTTATAATTTGTGAGAGTTTTCTATGACATGAATGCTTGGAATGTATCAATATTTTGTTTTGAGTAGGACGCCTCTGAGAGATCAGCAACTTGGAGATGTATCTGTTTAGAAAATGGAATGCATCTCTGAGACTAACAGATGTAGTTATATAATATAGTTAGTTACTGTTGACTGGCTATGGTGGTCAGTAAGAAAAGCCTGTGTTTACATGATCCAGGACTTGGAGGGAGCTTGGTCAGATAATTCAACCCTTGAGATTGAAAATGGAAAATAGACTACTCATGTGACCACTGAGCATGTCCAAATGACTCAAACAATTTAGCAGAGTTGTTTGGCTTATAGCAGAGTTGTTTGGTTTCCAGAGTCCAGCGGTTGGCTCTTTCTAATATCTCCATGGGAAATCTGTAGAGCCTGGTTGGACCAAAATAACCTCACTCATGGTCTCACGTCCACCATGACATCAACCGACCTCTAGGGCTGCACGATATGGGCAAACAAATGTAATAGCGATTTTTATTTTTAACAAATATGGTTATTGCGATTTGACGTGCAATAAATATCAAAATATTTGGGTGAACTGTTGGAATTATAGAAATAGACTGAATTATAGCTAAGTGGAAAGCAGCATCGTTCTTGTTTGGAACAATTTGTTGACTGCATTGACCTGACGGAACAACATGCACATGTATAGTCAATCATCTAACAGCGAGGGGGAGGAACTGCGCTGCTTGAGTGACAGGGGGCGAGGCTTAGTGTGTGTGCGAAGCAGCCGCAAGAGGAGAAAAAAACGGAGTTAACTCTAAAACCTAAAGTTACTCAAGGCTGAGATGCGTTTAAAAAATATTGCTTATGATATGGATCTTTTACGATATGGATATTGCACATGTCAATATGTGATTTTGATGTGAATTCGATTAATTGTGCAGCCCACTCTTGAGTTGAGACATGACCATTGGTTGACACTGGTTGGCCTCACTGTGTTCAGAAGCATGCTAGTCTGTGCAGTCAGTGAGTTCCACACACGGCAGCTGTATCTCCACAAAGACTACTGTGGTCAACAAGATGTCACGCCTTGTCAGAGATTGTTTTATGTTCTTAAGTCTGATTAAATATAATGGGTATTTTTCCTCATGTAGCTTTTTGCTTATGATTTCTGTTAACTGTAAATATTATCTCAATAAGTGTACATGTAGTACAGTATGATTTCAATCATGAATTGTTTCAATCAAAACATTTCACTTTGTGAATATGTGATGGAGGTAAAGATGTTTTATATGGGAAGGATGAAAGGCTTCCAGAAACAGACAGTATAGGGTTTGTTAACACAATGTGAGCTATATGAATCACTCCAATATATTGTATCACTCTGCGCCGGAGGGATACATCCGAGGTGACGATTTATAGATTTACTCCCGTGTACACCTGTGTCACAGCTGGGGTCCGCCCCTATATATAGACCCCATGGCCGCGACACCTTCTCTACATCATTTTTGAGGCGCCTCTAGCACCGTAGAGGATTGGAATGATCCATATAGCTCACATAACCGTGGTTACATACGTAACCTTCGTTATGTTTCACTATATTGGATCACTCCAATATATTGCTATACATATTCCAGATTAGTCAGTGCTAGAGGGACATGGCCAGCCAGTGGCGAAGTCCCAGTGCGGGACCGAGACGCAGGGGTCGTAAATGTGGAACGGGGTCCCGGCCCTGTCCCCGGAAGGGGAGGCGACGCCCAGGACCGCTGAACCAACCGCAGAGGGAGGTGCCACATTTACCCGATAGTACCTAGCAAATGTGCAAGAAGAAGCCCAGCTGGCCGTAACACAGATCTCAGCGAGGGGCTCTCAGTAGAGCCCAGGACGCAGCCACACCTCGTGTTGAATGTGCTACCACAGATCCCAGCACTGGCATGCCAGCCAGGCGGTATGCTGTCGTAATCGTGTCCACGATCCAGTGAGAGAGCCTCTGCTTTGATTGCCCAGCCCCCGGGACTCTCTCACCATAGCAGACAAAGAGCTGGTCTGTTGTTCTCACTGACCATGTTCGCTCCACACAGGCAGCCAGTGCACAGCATGCCAGAGGGAGGCCCAGACTCCCCCACCACTGCCGGGGGGCCGTAAGCAGACAGGATAAAAAGGGTGTTCACATGGCTGTCTGACAGAACCTTCAGGGGGAATGAAGGGTTGGGGCAGAGAGATATACTCCTCCCCCCGGGGTCCATCCGGTAGTACTTAGAACTTACCGAAAGAGCATGGAGCTCACACCTCTTCAAGAAAGCCACCTTCATAAAGAGGTGTTTCAGAGAGGCAGACTCCAACGGTTCGAAAGGCGGCTTTGCCAAAGCTGCCAAGACCACATCCAGATCCCAGCTCGCCATTGAGCGGGTCCTAGCTGGACGCAGGCGACGAACACCCTTCATAAACCTGGAGACCAAGGTATTGCGCCCCACTGGCCTGTCCATCCACCCCACATGGCAGGCAGATATAGCGGCTACATACCCACTCAGTGTAGAGGCTGCCAAGCCCTCATCCAATCGAGACTGCAGGTATTGGAGGACATACTGCACCCCGCATGACTCGGGCACAACCTCAATACCAGTGCGCCAAGAGCAGAACATCCGCCAGTGCAACTGGTATGCCGCGGTTGTAGCCGGCGCCCTTGCGCTCTGCATGGTGTTCATTACACCCTCCTGTAGTCCTAACATGGATCATTGGTGCCGTTTAGTGGCCAAGCCCACAGACTGAGGCGGTGCGGTCTCGGATGCCACAGAGTTCCCCTGGCCTGAGACAGCAAGTCCGGTCTCAGGGGAAGTTGCCAAGATGTCCCAGACAACAGAGACAGGAGAAGGCTGAACCAGGGTCATCTGGGCCAGTATGGGGCCACCAGAAGCAGACGATGCTCTGCCAACCTGGTCCTGTCCAGCGCAGCCTGGATCAGGGGAAAAGGGGGGAATGCGTAAAGCTCCAGCCCTGGCCAATCGTGAGCCAGAGCATCCAAGCCCAGAGGCCCTGGTGACTCCGACATGGAGTACCACAGGGGGCAGTGTGCATTGTCCAGGGAGGCAAACAGGTCCACCTGCACCCTCCCGAACTTGTCCCACAGGTGCTGCACCACCTGGGGATGTAGGCTCCAGTCCCAAGATGACGGACCCTCCCTCGAGAGCATATCCACTGACACACTCAGGATGTTAGGTACATGCGCTGCGCGTAGAGATGCTAGACAGCCCAGAGCTCCCATGCTATAAGATTGAACCAGTGGGACCTCAGTCCACCCTGATGGTTGATGTAAGCCACCAATGTGGTGTTATCCGTTCTCACCAAGACATGTCTTCCTTTCAGATGTGGAAGGAAAGACCGCAGGGCCATGGAGTCGTAGTGTAAAGCTAACAAAACACAAGCACAACAAACCGCGGGCGGAAGATACAGATCAACCGTGTGCAGCAAGTGGAGCACTCAAGAGGGGCTGGCCATGTGGCCAGCTGCTCCAGGCTGCAAAACAGCCAGTGAGTATACTTCCGCGCAAGATATTACACTTACCAGTGAATTACCAAGCGAAGTTCAGAAAGTTTGTACCTCAAACCATACGGACGTCCGCCAAGAAAATGAAAGAGAACTTGTCACGGCCATGGGGTCTATATATAGGGGTGGACCCCAGCCGTGACACAGGTGTACACAGGAGTAAATCTGTAAATCCTCACCTCGGATGTATCCCTCCGCCGTGGAGTGATACCAGTAAATTGGAGGGATCCAATATAGGGAAATATAACCACATTTTATGATCACTCGCTGATGTTTATCTGTTTTTATGTGTCGCATATTGAATGTCTTTCTGCTATCATATTATGTCGTATAATAGCATTTCAAAAACAGGATTGCAAGCGGTGGATGGATACCCAACTCAGAACTAGAAAGTAAACTAAAAACAATCTGAACAAAATAGAATTTCAGGAAATTTCCTTTAAAACTGCGGTACGCCACTGAACCTTATGCCAAAATGCGGGCTGGGTCCCAGGAATGATAGGGTTATTGTATAAGGTGTAACTAAAGATGGTTCCATTGCCTTATGTTTAGAGTTCATACTGAAATTAGCACATAAGAGGTCTAAGCTGTGAAGGGATGTTATGGTAGGTTGATCAACATGTGCTAACAGTCTCGAGCAGTCAAATCATACTGGACAGTATGTACTGGGACTAAGCTGAGGGGGTCTTTAGGCTAAAGAGTTGCATACATGCCACTAAAGACGACATACACTTTGGAGTATCTGAAACGTCTGAAAGGGGTGACTAATGATTGTAATATTGAGCTACTCAAAGTGCATAGTGCACTTTGAGTAGGTAAGCTAGGAAAAGAGGCATGGTTTGGTTTGGTATGCCTCTTCTGACTTTACATGTATTCCTGTGAATTGCTACTAACTAAGATGTTCTCCATCCCCAGTCATGTTTGATACACAGCTTTCTCTCTCACTGTGAAATGTTATACTTCTGAAATAGTTTAATTCAAGTTCATTTTACTCATATGTGGAGTGGAGGAAGTGAATTGGTTTGACCTATATAGTTATCAGTATTCTTCTTTTGAACCTATGCAAACCTTAGTACTGCAATCCATCATCTGTCTGTGTTGATGTGTCTTGGTGTCTGACGTATTGTTTGGAGCTAATGTTTATCACTGTATTCTGGCTGTTTGCATGCACGGCGGAAGTACCCCTGTTATTTTTATGGTGAGTTTGTAATCTAGCCTATATTTTATTGAAACAACGGCAATAAAGGCCTTTGTGATGGGAAATTGAAACGTGTTTTAGTTTTGTCCATTTCCTTTATCACGCTACAGTCAGCAGCATGGTATATTTAAGCAATAAGGCACGAGGGGGTGTGGTATATGGCCAATATACCACAGATAAGGGCTGTTTTTAACCACGACGCATCGCGGAGTGCCTGGACACAGCCCTTAGCCGTCATATATTGGCCATATACCACAAACCCCCAAGGTGCCTTACTGCTATTATAAACTGGTTACCAATGTAATTAGATCATTAAAAATAACTGTTTTGTCATACTCGTGGTATATGGTTTGATATACCACGGCTGTCAGCCAATCAGCATTCAGTGCTCAAACCACCCAGTTTATAATAACCTTTACCTTAACCTTTCATTACAATAGCTTTATTAACTCAATTAGAATCAATGTCACAGTATCCTCTGAGATGAAACAGGTTTAATACAAAACTCTACAGATTAATTTCCCTGCAGGGTGTGATTTTGATTGTATTATGAGAAATCTCATTTTCTCCTCTGAATGCTCCACTGCTGTCTGTCTGCTCTGAGCTGACTGGCTCATTTATCAGACGACCGTCTAATCCACACAGGGCCCTAGTCCTGTAGGCCATAAAATGTCTTGCTGCGCTGCGGATGCCAGCTACCCAGCCACTCGCCGCAGTCATAACGAGACACATGTCCTTGATTTGATCAGCTTTGTCGGCACGCCCCTCAGTGTTGCATGGGTGGGGTTGCATGGGTGGTTTTGGAGGGCAGGAGGACAGGCTGAGGGATCTCTTGTCATCAGGAGGGTTGGCTTCAGACACAATTTTGTCTCTGACATGTAGGCTGTATATCAGAGAACAGGTACTCTTGGTGTCCTTGACTTTTTCCATTCTGATGGATGGGCATATTCTTATAATGTCTTCATGGTATAGGGTATCTATTTTATATGCAAGGGCACACAGAGTTCCAGTTACAGCCGTATGATATTACCATGACATTTCATTAGCTAGTCATTGATCTGTTCAATAGATTGCATTGAGCTCTCCATTGACTAGTTTCCTCTCAAAAGATTGATTGTTCTGGAGCACACTTCTATAGGATGGAATCTTAATAGTGAAAGACTATAGGATGGAATCTTAATGGTGAAAGAATATGTCCAATCTTGACTGTACTTAATGCAGTAGTAATTATGCCATGAAATCAGGCACCATATCCATCATTGATTCCCTTGACTCTGACCCAGTTAGATATGAATGAGGACATATTGAACTGAGGCCTCAGCCCCTGTTATTTTTGCTATTCACAAACCAACGATGAGGGCTGAGGGAGGATAAGAGAGAAGGGTGGTAGAAGGGGTATACCCTGAGGAAACAGTCAAGCTGTTTTGCTTCTCGCCAGATGACAACTCTACCTGTGTGTGTGTGTGTGTGTGTGTGCGTGCGTGCGTGCGTGCGTGCGTGCGTGCGTGCGTGCGTGCGTGCGTGCGTGCGTGCAGTTGCCTCTCCTAAATGTAAAGGGGCAGTTAGAAAATCTCAGTTCTGATTCTAGATGTCATCCAAGAGTCTGTGTGGAATGGGTGTAGAGGTCGTTTTGGGTACATAGTCCCCTTTTGAAATACCTTCTGGGTTTAAAAACACAACAACATTAGTTGAATTTGTCACAGGTAACCTCCAGCTCACCCCTTTGAGTTGATGTGAATAAACTGAGTTTAGACCGTTGTTTTATAACAATCGTCCACCAAGCCAAACATTCATCACCAGTGAATATGATTGATAATGTTATTATACTCCAACCTAGCCTGCTCTGACTCAGTGTGTATCAGTCAGCAGTGTCTGGTGGACAGCATCAGAACACAAGTAGTCAGAGAACCAGACAAACAGCGCAGCCAAACAATTGGGGCTACATTGACAACCTAGATTAACCTGTCTAGCCGCGGGGTTCCGCTAGCGGAACTCCTCCCACATTCCACTGAAAAGGCAGAGCGCGAAATTCAAAAAATATTTTTTAGAAATATTTAACTTTCACACATTAACAAGTCCAATACAGCAAATGAAAGATAAACATCTTGTGAATCCAGTCAACATGTCCGATTTTTAAAATGTTTTACAGCGAAAACACCACGTATATTTATGTTAGCTCACCACCAAATACAAAAAAGCACAGACATTTTTCACAGCACAGGTAGCTTGCACATAACCAACCAAACGAACCAAGAACCAACCAAACTAACCAAGAAACAACTTCATCAGATGACAGTCTTATAACATGTTATACAATAAATCTATGTTTTGTTCGAAAAATTTGCATATTTGAGGTATAAATCAGTTTTACATTGCAGCTACCATCACAGCTACCATCAGAAATAGCACCGAAGCAGCCAGAGTAATTATAGAGACCAACGTGAAATACCTAAATACTCATCATAAAACATTTCTGAAAAATGCATGGTGTACAGCAAATGAAAGACAAACATCTTGTGAATCCAGCCAATATTTCCGATTTTTTAAGTGTTTTACAGCGAAAACACAATATAGCATTATATTAGCTTACTACAATAGCCAACCACACAACCGCATTCATTCATTCAAGGCACATTAGCGATAGCGATAGGCACGTTAGCGATAGCGAATAAACCAGCAAAAGATATTAATTTTTTCACTAACCTTCATAAACTTCATCAGATGACAGTCCTATAACATCATATTACACAATACATATATGGTTTGTTCGAAAATGTGCATATTTAGAGCTGAAATCCGTGGTTATACATTGTGAAAACTTAGCATCTTTTTCCCAGAATGTCCGGATATATTTCTGACACTCACCTATTCTGACCAAATAACTATTCATAAACTTTACTAAAAAATACATGTTGTATAGGAAATGATAGATACACTAGTTCTTAATGCAATCGCCGTGTTAGAATTCTAAAAATAACTTCATTACGACATGCAGCTTACGTTATAGCGAGAGAGCGCCCAAAATCTGGGCGCAAACTAATAGTAAACATGTTCGACAGATATATGAAATAACATCATAAATGGGTCCGACTTTTGATGATCTTCCATCAGAATGTTGTACAAGGGGTCCTTTGTCCAGAACAATCGTTGTTTGGTTTTAGAATGGCCTTTTTCCCTCTCGAATTAGCAAGCAAAACTAGCCAAGTGGCGCTAAGCTGTCCATCGTCACCAAACGCAAAGAACGCAACACGCCTAAACTCCCGAAAAAATTTCAATAATCGGATAAAACTATATTGAAAAAACATACTTTACGATGATATTATCACATTTATCAAATAAAATCAAAGCCGGAGATATTAGACGTCTATAGTGAATGCTTTTCAGAAGCCAATACTGATGACCTTTATGCGCTTCCTGAACAAAGGAATTCGGGGGTCATGTCATTCCAAGCTCTCTCTTTTGACCATAGAAATACCTAGAAACCCCATTTCACCTCTCACAGCCTATTGACATCTAGTGGAAGGCGTATGAAGTGCATGTATAGTCATAAATTTCAAGCAAATTGATAGGGAGGCCCTGGAACAGAGCCTCGATTTCAGATTTTTCACTTTCTGACAGGAAGTTTGCTGCAAAATGAGTTCTGTTTTACTCACAGATATAATTCAAACGGTTTTAGAAACTTGAGTGTTTTCTATCCAATAGTAATAATAATATGCATATTGTACGAGCAAGAATAGAGTACGAGGCCGTTTAAATTGGGCACGATTTTTCCCCAAAGTGAAAATAGCGCCCTCTATCCTCAACAGAGGATGCTAGCAGACTACAGGCAGTCTCTATGGGGGTGCCACAGGGTTCAATCCTCAGGCCGACTCTCTTCTCTGTATACATCAATGATGTTGCTCTTGCTGCTGGTGATTCTCTGGTACACCTCTACGCAGACGAGACCATTCTGCATACTTCTGGCCCCTCTTTGGACACTGTGTTAATTAACCTCCAGAAGAGCTTCAATGCCATACAACTCTCCTTCCGTGGCCTCCAACTGCTCTTAAACGCAAGTAAAACTAAATGCATGCTATTCAACCGATCACTGCTCGCACCTGCTCGCCAGTCCAGCATCACTACTCTGGACGGCTCTGACTTAGAATACGTGGACAACTACAAATACCTAGGTGTCTGGTTAGACTGTAAACTCTCCTTCCACACTCACATTAAGCATCTCCAATCCAAAATGAAATCTAGAATTGGCTTCCTATACCGCAACAAAGCATCCTTCACTCATGCTGCAAAACATACTGTCATGCCCTGGCCATAGAGAGGTTTTTATTCTCTATTTTGGCTAGGCCAGGGTGTGACTAGGGTGGGCATTCTAGTTTCTTTATTTCTATGTTTTCTATTTCTTTGTTTTTGGCAGAGTGTGGTTCCCAATCAGAGGCAGCTGTCTATCGTCTCTGATTGGGAATCATACTTAGGCAGCCTTTTTCCCACCTGTGTTTTGTGGGTAGTTATTTTCTGTTTAGTCTCTGTTACATTTACATTACATTTAAGTCATTTAGCAGACGCTCTTATCCAGAGCGACTTACAAATTGGTGCATTCACCTTATGATATCCAGTGGAACAACCACTTTACAATAGTGCATCTAAATCTTTTAAGGGGGGGGGGGGGGGGTTAGAAGGATTACTTTATCCTATCCTAGGTATTCCTTAAAGAGGTGGGGTTTCAGGTGTCTCCGGAAGGTGGTGATTGACTCCGCTGACCTGGCGTCGTGAGGGAGTTTGTTCCACCATTGGGGTGCCAGAGCAGCGAACAGTTTTGACTGGGCTGAGCGGGAACTGTACTTCCTCAGAGGTAGGGAGGCGAGCAGGCCAGAGGTGGATGAACGCAGTGCCCTTGTTTGGGTGTAGGGCCTGATCAGAGCCTGAAGGTACGGAGGTGCCGTTCCCCTCACAGCTCCGTAGGCAAGCACCATGGTCTTGTAGCGGATGCGAGCTTCAACTGGAAGCCAGTGGAGAGAGCGGAGGAGCGGGGTGACGTGAGAGAACTTGGGAAGGTTGAACACCAGACGGGCTGCGGCGTTCTGGATGAGTTGTAGGGGTTTAATGGCACAGGCAGGGAGCCCAGCCAACAGCGAGTTGCAGTAATCCAGACGGGAGATGACAAGTGCCTGGATTAGGACCTGCGCCGCTTCCTGTGTGAGGCAGGGTCGTGCTCTGCGAATGTTGTAGAGCATGAACCTACAGGAACGGGTCACCGCCTTGATGTTAGTTGAGAACGACAGGGTGTTGTCCAGGATCACGCCAAGGTTCTTAGCACTCTGGGAGGAGGACACAATGGAGTTGTCAACCGTGATGGCGAGATCATGGAACGGGCAGTCCTTCACCGGGAGGAAGAGCAGCTCCGTCTTGCCGAGGTTCAGCTTGAGGTGGTGATCCGTCATCCACACTGATATGTCTGCCAGACATGCAGAGATGCGATTCGCCACCTGGTTATCAGAAGGGGGAAAGGAGAAGATTAATTGTGTGTCGTCTGCATAGCAATGATAGGAGAGACCATGTGAGGATATGACAGAGCCAAGTGACTTGGTGTATAGCGAGAATACGAGAGGGCCTAGAACAGAGCCCTGGGGGACACCAGTGGTGAGAGCACGTGGTGCGGAGACAGATTCTCGCCACGCCACCTGGTAGGAGCGACCTGTCAGGTAGGACGCAATCCAAGCGTGGGCCGCGCCGGAGATGCCCAACTCGGAGAGGGTGGAGAGGAGGATCTGATGGTTCACAGTATCAAAGGCAGCCGATAGGTCTAGAAGGATGAGAGCAGAGGAGAGAGAGTTAGCTTTAGCAGTGCGGAGCGCCTCCGTGACACAGAGAAGAGCAGTCTCAGTTGAATGACTAGTCTTGAAACCTGACTGATTTGGATCAAGAAGGTCATTCTGAGAGAGATAGCAGGAGAGCTGGCCAAGGACGGCACGTTCAAGAGTTTTGGAGAGAAAAGAAAGAAGGGATACTGGTCTGTAGTTGTTGACATCGGAGGGATCGAGTGTAGGTTTTTTCAGAAGGGGTGCAACTCTCGCTCTCTTGAAGACGGAAGGGACGTAGCCAGCGGTCAAGGATGAGTTGATGAGCGAGGTGAGGTAAGGGAGGAGGTCTCCGGAAATGGTCTGGAGAAGAGAGGAGGGGATAGGGTCAAGCGGGCAGGTTGTTGGGCGGCCGGCCGTCACAAGACGCGAGATTTCATCTGGAGAGAGAGGGGAGAAAGAGGTCAAAGCACAGGGTAGGGCAGTGTGAGCAGAACCAGCGGTGTCGTTTGACTTAGCAAACGAGGATCGGATGTCGTCGACCTTCTTTTCAAAATGGTTGACGAAGTCATCCGCAGAGAGGGAGGAGGGGGGCAGGGGGAGGAGGATTCAGGAGGGAGGAGAAGGTGGCAAAGAGCTTCCTAGGGTTAGAGGCAGATGCTTGGAATTTAGAGTGGTAGAAAGTGGCTTTAGCAGCAGAGACAGAAGAGGAAAATGTAGAGAGGAGGGAGTGAAAGGATGCCAGGTCCGCAGGGAGGCGAGTTTTCCTCCATTTCCACTCGGCTGCCCGGAGCCCTGTTCTGTGAGCTCACAATGAGTCGTCGAGCCACGGAGCAGGAGGGGAGGACCGAGCCGGCCTGGAGGATAGGGGACATAGAGAGTCAAAGGATGCAGAAAGGGAGGAGAGGAGGGTTGAGGAGGCAGAATCAGGAGATAGGTTGGAGAAGGTTTGAGCAGAGGGAAGAGATGATAGGATGGAAGAGGAGAGAGTAGCGGGGGAGAGAGAGCGAAGGTTGGGACGGCGCGATACCATCCGAGTAGGGGCAGAGTGGGAAGTGTTGGATGAGAGCGAGAGGGAAAAGGATACAAGGTAGTGGTCGGAGACTTGGAGGGGAGTTGCAATGAAATTAGTGGAAGAACAGCATCTAGTAAAGATGAGGTCAAGCGATTTGCCTGCCTTGTGAGTAGGGGGGGAAGGTGAGAGGGTGAGGTCAAAAGAGGAGAGGAGTGGAAAGAAGGAGGCAGAGAGGAATGAGTCAAAGGTAGACGTGGGGAGGTTAAAGTCACCCAGAACTGTGAGAGGTGAGCCATCCTCAGGAAAGGAACTTATCAAGGCGTCAAGCTCATTGATGAACTCTCCAAGGGAACCTGGAGGGCGATAAATGATAAGGATGTTAAGCTTGAAAGGGCTGGTAACTGTGACAGCATGGAATCCAAAGGAGGCGATAGACAGATGGGTCAGGGGAGAAAGAGAGAATGTCCACTTGGGAGAGATGAGGATCCCAGTGCCACCACCCCGCTGACCAGAAGCTCTCGGGGTGTGCGAGAACACGTGGGCAGACGAGGAGAGAGCAGTAGGAGTAGCAGTGTTATCTGTGGTAATCCATGTTTCCGTCAGTGCCAAGAAGTCGAGGGACTGGAGGGAAGCATAGGCTGAGATGAACTCTGCCTTGTTGGCCGCAGATCGGCAGTTCCAGAGGCTGTCGGAGACCTGGAACTCCACGTGGGTCGTGCGCGCTGGGACCACCAGGTTAGAGTGGCAGCGGCCACGCGGTGTGAAGCGTTTATATGGTCTGTGCAGAGAGGAGAGAACAGGGATAGACAGACACATAGTTGACAGGCTACAGAAGAGGCTACGCTAATGCAAAGGAGATTGGAATGACAAGTGGACTACACGTCTCGAATGTTCAGAAAGTTAAGCTTACGTTGCAAAAATCTTATTGACTAAAATGATTAAAATGATACAGTACTGCTGGCTGGTGAAGTAGGCTAGCTAGCAGTGGCTGCGTTGTTGACTTTGTTTGAAAGTGTAGCTGGCTAGGTAACCTCGATAACTGGCTAGGTAACCTCGATAACCTCGATAATTACTCTAAACTACACAATTATCTTAGATACAAAGACAGCAAAGACAACTATGTATCTAGCTAACACTACACTAATCAAATCGTTGTAATGTATTATAGTTTCTACAGTGCTGCTAGTCGGTAGAAGTTGACTAGCTAGCTAGCAGTTGTTGACTAGGTAGGAGAACGGTGGCGCGGCGACGAAAATAGCTGGCTAGCTAACCTCGATAATTACTCTAAACTACACAATTATCTTAGATACAAAGACAGCAAAGACAACTATGTAGCTAGCTAACACTACACTAATCAAATCGTTCCGTTGTAATGTATTAGTTTCTACAGTGCTGCTAGTCGGTAGAAGTTGACTAGCTAGCTAGCAGTTGTTGACTATGTTGGAGAACGGTGGCGCGGCGCGGCGGACGAAAATAGCTGGCTAGCTAACCTCGATAATTACTATAAACTACACAATTATCTTAGATACAAAGACAGCAAAGACAACTATGTAGCTAGCTAACACTACACTAATCAAGTCGTTCCGTTGTAATGTAATAGTTTCTACAGTGCTGCTATTCGGTAGAAGTTGGCTAGCTGGCTAGCTAGCAGTGTTGACTACGTAAGAAGGACGAAAATAGCTGGCTAGCTAACCTCGATAATTACTCTAAACTACACAATTATCTTTGATACAAAGACGGCTATGTAGCTAGCTAAGAAAAATTGCTCAGATCAAACAAATCAAACCGTTGTACTGTAATGAAATGTAATATTGCCTGTGGAGCGAAGCGAAGTGCGACTACTCGCTCCAACCCGGAAGCTGGTGTTACCTGACAGAACTGTGCGCTTTCGTTTTGTTACTTTGTCCGAGTGTTTTTGATAATAAATAAAATCATGAACACTTACCACGCTGCGCTTTGGTCCACTCCTTCTGACGACGGGCGTTACACATACCCTCGTAAAACTGACCATCCTACCGATCCTCGACTTCGGTGATGTCATCTATAAAATAGCCTCCAACACTCTACTCAACAAACTGGATGCAGTCTATCACAGTGCCATCCGTTTTGTCACCAAAGCCCCATACACTACCCACCATTGCGACCTGTACGCTCTCGTTGGCTGGCCCTCGCTTCACACTCGTCGCCAAACCCACTGGCTACAGGTCATCTACAAGTCTCTGCTAGGTAAAGCCCTGCCTTATCTCAACTCAATGGTCACCATAGCAGCACCCACTCGTAGCACGCGCTACAGCAGGTATATCTCACTGGTCACCCCCAAAGCCAATTCCTCCTTTGGTCGTCTTTACTTCCAGTTCTCTGCTGCCAATGACTGGAACGAACTGCAAAAATCTGAAGCTGGAGACTCGTATCTCCCTCACTAGCTTTAAGCACCAGCTGTCAGAGCAGCTCACAGATCACTGCACCTGTACATAGCCCATCTGTAAACAGCCTATCTATCTACCTACCTCATCCCCATACAGTATTTATTTATTTATCTTGCTCCTTTGCACCCCAGTATCTCTACTTGCACATTCATCTTCTGCACATCTACCATTCCAGTGTTTAATTGCTATATTGTAATTATTTCGCCACCGTGGCCTATTTATTGCCTTAACTCCCTTATCTTACCTCATTTGCACTCACTGTATATAGACTATTTGTTTTCTTTTGTTCTACTGTATTATTGACTATGTTTTGTTTATTCCATGTGTAACTCTGTGTTGTTGTATGTGTCGAATTGCTATGCTTTATCTTGGCCAGGTCACAGTTGCAAATGAGAACTTGTTCTCAACTAGCCTACCTGGTTAAATAAAGGTGAAATATTATTTAATTTTTTTAACTACTGTATATTGCCACTTCTATTTGCCACGTCTTTAATCTGAGTCTGTAGAGTGTTTTTCCACAGACCTGGAGGGAAGCAAAAGTCATTCTGCTACCAAAAAACGGTAAAGCTCCTTTTGCTGGTTCTAACAGCCGACCAATCAGCTTGCTGCCAGTTCTTAGCAAACTTATGGAAAAGATTGTGTTTGACCAGATACAATGCTATTTCTCTGTGAACAATTAAACAACTGACTTTAAAACCTCTAA
This sequence comes from Salvelinus namaycush, assembly GCF_016432855.1. Classification (NCBI taxonomy): domain Eukaryota; kingdom Metazoa; phylum Chordata; class Actinopteri; order Salmoniformes; family Salmonidae; genus Salvelinus; species Salvelinus namaycush. The sequence goes on from NC_052307.1 coordinate 68,686,588, forward strand.
CACCTCCCAAACCCGGATCCGGGATCCCCCCCATCACAAAAGCTGACTAGCATAGCCTAGCCTAAAGCCACAGGGATATCATATAATAAAATGTTCATGAAATCACAAGTCCAAGACATCAAATGAAAGATACACATCTTGTGAATAAAGCCATCATTTCTGATTTTTAAAATGTTTTACAGGGAAGACAAAATATGTAAATCTATTAGCTAACCACGTTAGCAAAAGACACCACTCCCATACTCCACCATTTTCTTACTGCATCAGTAGCTATCACAAATTCGACCAAATAAAGATATAAATAGCCACTAACCAAGAAACAACCTCATCAGATGACAGTCTGATAACATATTTATTGTATAGCATAGGTTTTGTTAGAAAAATGTGCATATTTCAGGTATAAATCATAGTTTACAATTGCAGCCCCCATCACAACTCTCACTAAAATGACTAGAATAACTACAGAGACCATCGTGTATTAGCTAATTACTCATCATAAAACATTTCTTAAAAATACACAGCGTACAGCAATTGAAAGACACAGATCTTGTGAATCAAGACAATATTTCAGATTTTCTAAGTGTTTTACAGCGAAAACACAATATATCGTTATATTAGCTTACCACAATAGCAAACCAGACAACAGCATTGATTCCAGCCAAACATAGCGATAACGTATTCACCACCAAAATAAATTAATTTTTCACTAACCTTCTCAGAATTCTTCAGATGACAGTCCTGTAACATCATATTACACAATCCATATAGGTTTTGTTCGAAAATGTGCATATTTAGCAGCACAAATCGTGGTTATACAATGTGATCAGTGGCAACAGGTCATGCATTCTGGCCGGCGCCATCTTGGAAAGGCACCTAATCTAATCAATAAATAATCGTAAACTTGACTAAAAAATACAGGTTGGACATCAAATGAAAGATGCATTAGTTATTAATGCAACCGCTGAGTTAGATTTTTAAAATTAACGTTACTAGACATACAGTGTGCGTTACAGCCAGACTAGTGCCGCAATAATGGCGGACAAATCCGTTTACATTTTTCCACATAAATACGGAATAACATCATAAATAGCTCTTACTTTTGGACGAGCTTCCATCAGAATCTTGGCCAAGTGGTCCTTTGTCCAAAAGAATCTTTGCTTGGTTGTAAAACGTCGTCTTCAACTTCGGAATTAGCAGCTACCAATAGCTATGTGGCTTCAACATGCCCAAATCCTCAAAACTCAATACTAAGGAAATTCCGAAAATAGCAATATACTCGCATAAACTGATATAACTCGGTTTAAAATAACTTCGTTATGATGTTTCTAACACCCATATCGAATTAAATTACAGACGGATATATCTAAGGTCGATAACTGAGCGTTTCAAAATGCCATCCTGAGGTCCTGCTTTGCGTAAAGACGAACGTCGAAAAGAGAGCTCCCCTCGTTCCTTGGCCTTTTATAAACTCTGAGAACTACGTAGACACTCCATTCCACTTCTCATTGGTTACTGACATCCAGGGGAAGGCGGGTGCAGTTCATGTCGACCCATAGGATACATACAGAGCTTTAAACTGATCTGAGAACAGAGCTTCGTTTTCAGACCTTCGCAGTTCCTGTCATGGATTTCGCTGCAGAAAGAGTTCTGTTTCACCCACAGACATAATTCAAACGGTTTTAGAAACTAGAGAGTGTTTTCTATCCAATAGTAATAATAATATGCATATTGTACGAGCAAGAATTGAGTACGAGGCAGTTTAATTTGGATACGAATTTGTGCTATGTCGAAATGGCACCCCCCTAGTGGCAAGAAGGCACACTTATAGGGAAGGACACAAAACATGTTCTGAACTGACACAAAGTACTGATGATTGGCTGAAAGAAATTGATAATAACACGATTGTGGGAGCTGTACTGTTAGATTTCAGTGCAGCCTTTGATATTATTGACCATCATTTGTTATTGTTCTTAGTTTAAATGTGTGTTGCTGTTCTTGTCCATTAGTGTTTTGTATTTTGTCATGGTCTATGTTTTGTGTGGACCTCAGGAAGAATAGCTGCTGCTTCTTCAACATCTAATGGGGATCCGAATAGAAATCACAAAAGAAAATCTCGTTGAGTCAGCAGCAGGGAGCCTGCCGTCCAAAATCACCCATTGACTTTATGGGCACTATGTCATTACAGATTCAAGTTCTTCTTTTGAACATCTTGGCAACAAGCTTTTTAGAGAGCTGATGTAGAACCAGAGCATGAAGTACAGTAAGGTGTCTTTCCACTATATGAATATCACCAAATGGGTTGATCCTAACCCTACCTCTAACCCTGGCAGTGTTACAGTCATAGTTCTATGTGGTTAATCACATGAGAAGGAGATGGGATCAATAATTTGTATTTTTTATTTAAACTTTATTTAACTAGACAAGTCAGTTAAGAACAAATTCTTATTTACAATGACGGCCTACCCCGGCCAAACCCTGACGGCGCTGGGCCAATTGTGTGCCGCACTATGGGACTCCCAATCACGGCCGGTTGTGATATAGCCTGGAATCGGTTGTGATACAGCCTGGAATCAGTTGTGATACAGCCTGGAATCGGTTGTGATACAGCCTGGGGTCTGTAGTGACACCTCTAGCACTGACATGCAGTGCCTTCGACCGTTGCACCACTCGGGAGCCCAAGGATTTAATTAAAACAATTGAACCATTGATTGACAATATTGGTTCAATCCAAAACCTCAATGTCAACATCTATCATTCTTAATTAAACATAACTAATTGAAGGTGTGAATGTGCACTATTGGATTGTGTTGGTATACACTGTATAGTGACTGTGTTATTGAACCTTCAGGGTGTCAGAAGAACAAGGTTATCCTGAGTAATCCTACAGTATGACACATTATCTAGGCCTGGTCTGTAACGTTACTGTATGTTAAGGTATCATGTATGTGTCACATTCGTGTCACGTTCCCTTGTGCTCCCCCCCATGCTTAGTTAGGCTGTGCTTCTCCCCAGAGTGGTGAGTGACCTGTGCTGGCTCACAGTTAGATGGGAAGGGGAGTGTGGAGTGGTGCTTAGGCATGGTCATGTTGATGGTCATGTCATGTTTATAGCTGCACAACAGGCCCAGCAGGTCACTTTGCATACCTTATTCTAGGTGTTTCCAATCCTGGTTCTGGTGTGTGACATGAATTTACGTGGCATTTATTTGTCATACATTATAAAAGGCTCTGGAAATGATATAGCTTCATTTATAAAACATTACACATCGCCCTAAACCAAGATAGAATGCTCAAATGTAGTACTATATCAGTCTGTGTGTGTGTGTGTGTGTGTGTGTGTGTGTGTGTGTGTGTGTGTGTGTGTGTGTGTGTGTGTGTGTGTGTGTGTGTGTGTGTGTGTGTGTGTGTGTGTGTGTGTGTACGTGCGTACGTGCGTGCGTGCGTGGGTGGGTGGGTGGGTGGGTGGGTGTATGGATGTGTGACACATATATGTGTGTGTGTTTGTGTGACACATGTGACTTGTGTGGGTGACACATGTGTGTGTGACTTGTGTGTGTGCTTGTGTGTGTACGTTCATGCTTGCATGCGTATGCGCTCATTTATCAGTCTCTCATCATGGGGTGGTAATCAGACGTAAATTCATGTGCTGTGTGACATAACCACTGTGTTAATGTGCCCATCTGATGATTGTGCCTCCCTGCCCTGGGATGTTATCACATCACCACAGCCTCAGTGCTATATTTAGATGCTAGACAGCTTGTTATTAATGTTTGGTATACTCAGTGTTTATCTTGAAAGATGGTTATGCAAATGTTACTCGCAGGCCTTTACTGCTAAAACATGCAGAACACAGATGCATATACAGTGGAGTCTGAAATTATTGACACACTTAAAGATATTACAAAAAACTGTATAAATGATTGAAATACTGAGCTGATGTCTATTGTATGCAAAAAAATATGAATTTATACTAATACAATTACTAATACAAATGTTTTTCTCAAAAAGGTAGGGGTCAAAATTATTGACACCCCTGTTTTCAATATCTTTCAATACCTCCCCTTGCAAGGATAACGGCATTGAGCCTTTTTCTAAAATGTTTTATTAGTTGGAGAACCCACTGGGAAGGATCTTAGACCATTCCTCCATACAGAATCCATCCCGATCCTTGATATCCTTCGTCTGCGCGTATGGACTGTCCTCTGCCTGCCATCCAGGACCTCTACACCAGGTGGTGTCAGAGGAAGGCCCTAAAAATTGTCAAAGACCCCACCCACCCCAGTCATAGACTGTTCTCTAATACCGCATGGCAAGCTGTTCCTTGAGTACCAAGTCTAGGACAAAAAGGCTTCTCAGTTTATCCTCAAGCCACAAGACTCTTGAACAGGGAATCAAATGGCTACCCAGACTATTTGCATTGTGTGCAATTAACCATTTCTTTGTGGATATTGATGTGTGCTTGGGGTTGTTGTCTTGCTGGAAGATCCACTTGCGGCCAAGTTTCAGCCTCCTGACAGAGGCAAACAGGTTTTTGGCTAAAATGTCCTGGTACTTGGTAAAGTTCATGATGCCGTTGACCTTAACAAGGGCCCCAGGACCAGTTGAAGCAAAATAGCCCCATTTCATCAAAGCCATATTTTACAGTAGGTATTGGGTTATGTTCTGCTCATGCATTCTCATTTCAACACCAAACCCACCACTGGTGTGCGTGGCCAAAGGGCTCTATTTTCATGTCATCCAACAAATGTAAACGCCTGGAGTTTGCTAAACGGGATTGACACTTGGATTAGGTCAGACTTGAAAATAGAGCTCTTTGGCCACGCATACCAGTGCTGTGAAACTGTATTAGAAAAAAATAATATAATTTCCCCATTTTCTTTTTCATACAATATAGCTCAGTATTTATATTATGTATAAGTCACTGAGCTCTTCAGTAAGGCCATTCTACAGCCAATGCTTGTCTATGGAGATTGCATGGCTGTGTGCATGATTTTATACACCTGTCAGCAACGGGTGTGGCTGAAATAGCCGGATCCACTCATTTGAAGGGGTGTCCACATACTTTTGTATATATAGTGTATGTTGGCAGTCTGCTGTTCAAGACATTTGGCTTGTCACCTAAAACCCTCACAAACTTGCACAATTGAGAGCATTCTGTTGTGCTGTATCATGCCTGGTATGGAAACTGCCCACAACCGCAGGGCTCTCCAAAGAGTGGTGCGGTCTGCACAATGCATCACCGGGGGCAAACTACCTGCCCTCCAGGACACCCGATGTCACAGGAAGGCCAAAAAGATCATCAAGGACAACAACCACCCGAGCCACTGCCTGTCCACCCCACTATCATCCAGAAGGCAGGGTCAGTACGGGTGCATCAAAGCTGGGACAGAGAGACTGAAAAACAGCTTCTATCTCAAGGCCATCAGCCTGTTAAATAGCCATCACTAGCACAGAGAGTGTCACGTGTGCTCCCTCTCCGGCCTCTAGGTCACCAGGCTGCTCATTATGGCGCACACCTGTCACCATCGTTACGCGCACCTGCACTCACCTGGACTCCATCACTTCCCTGATTACCTTCCCTATATATGTCACTCCCTTTGGTTCCTTCCCCAGGCGTCATTGTTTCTGTTTCTGTTTCATGTCTGTGTGCTGTTAGTGTTTCTTGTTTTGGATTATGTTTATTTTATTAAAACACTCACTCCCTGAACTTGCTTCCCGACTCTCAGCGCATATCGTTACAGACAGGCTGCTGCCTATATACCCAGACTTGAAATCATTGGCCACTTTAATAAATGGATCACTAGTCACTTTAATAATGTCACTTTAATAATGTTTACATATCTTGCATTACTCATCTCATATGTGTATACTGTATTCTATACTATCTACTGTATATTACTCTATGCCGCTCTGATATTGCTCGTCCATATATTTATATATTCTTAATTCCATTCCTTTACTTAGATTTGTGTGTATTGGGTATATGTTGTGAAATTGTTAGATATTACTTGTTAGGTATTGCTGCACTGTCGGAACTAGAAGCGCAAGCATTTCACTTCACCCGCAATATACCTCAGCTGTTCTCTTACCATTCCTAATGATGCCCCCTCTGTCTCCCTCTCTCTCTATCTCTCACTCTCTCTCCATCTCTCTCTCTCCATCCATCTCTCCCTCTCTCTCATCCCTCTCTCCCTCTCGCTTTATACCTCAGCTGTTCTCTTACCATTCCTAATGATGCCCACTCTCTGTCTCGCCATCTCGCCACAAGCACACACACACACACACACACACACACACACACACACACACACACACACACACACACACACACACACACACACACACACACACACACACACACACACACACACACACACACACAGATGGATATAAGGAGTGACGGCAGTCAAACCGAATCATTCTCACACGCTCTCTCCGTCTGGTCTCGTCATCCCTCCTTCTCTGCATCGCGCCTCTCTCTTGGTAATTGTGATCAGTTGTGCTACTTCTCAGCCTCTGACATCGCATTTAATTATTCTCCTTCCTTGGTAACTTTTTTAGAATACCCCAAAGTGTTTACAGTAAACCTCTGCCAACAGCAGTTTACCACAGTTATTCAAGGTGCAAGAGGTGACTAACTCTCCTGAGTTTCATTGCTGCCGGATGTGAACAAGCACACTGTTTATTTATGAATGTCAGCTAAGCAATACGTAGAATGGTGCTGAAAGTAATTGTATATTCATATAATTTTACTGTAAAGGCAAGTGGCAAGTGTATCACGAGGAGTGAGTCAGAGCTGTATTATGTATGCATAGTCACATCACCCCTACCTACATGTACAGATTACCTCAACTAACCTGTACCCCCGCACACTGACTCAGTACCGGTGCCCCCTGTATATAGCCTGGTTATTGTTTTTTTTATTGTGTTACTTTTTATTATTACTTTTTTATTTTATTCTACTTGGTAAATATTTTCATCTTCTTGATCTGCACTGTTGGTTAAGGGCTTGTAACTAAGTATTTCACGGTAAAGTCTACACTTGTATTCGGCGCATGTGGCAAATAAAGTTTGATTTGATTTGATTTATTTGGGGAGTGGGAGTGTCTGCCTGCCCTCTGTGTGGCGCTCCATTATTGTCCCACACACACGCACACGCACACACACACACACACACACACACACACACACACACACACACACACACACACACACACACACACACACACACACACACACACACACACACACACTTATTCAGTGAAGAGGGGAGAACACATGCCTCCTGTTCCCATTGTACTCTAAGCCTTTAGTGATTCCAGGCATCCTCCCCTCATCAGGATTCAATTCCAGTACTCTATTTATGGAAAGACCCAGTTCTGAAGCCAGTGAAACCTCCCCTGTAATGAGAACAACAAGACATGAGGAAGCAGGCTTGTCATTGCAATCATTAAAGGTTTCTCAACTTGTGGCCATTTAGATGTTTGTAATCTGAAGTAATAATGGTCCATGTGGGAATCAAACTCACAACTCTGGTGTTGTCAACACCACATTCACAGGTAAAAAGGACAGGATGTCCATTAGTGTGAAATTCAGGGTCAGTGTTATGAGATGGAAATGAAATGGTTTCATACCAGAGGAAAGGAAATGGTTTCATACCAGAGGAAAGGAAATGGTTTCATACCAGAGGAAAGGAAATGGTTTCATACCAGAGGAAAGGAAATGGTTTCATACCAGAGGAAAGGAAATGGTTCCATACCAGAGGAAAGGAAATGGTTTCATACCAGAAGAAAGGAAATGGTTCCATACCAGAGGAAAGGAAATGGTTCCATACCAGAGGAAAGGAAATGGTTTCATACCAGAGGAAAGGAAATGGTTCCATACCAGAGGAAAGGAAATGGTTTCATACCAGAGGAAAAGAAATGGTTTCATACCAGAGGAAAGGAAATGGTTTCATACCAGAGGAAAGGAAATGGTTTCATACCAGAGGAAAATAAATGGTTTCATACCAGAGGAAAGGAAATGGTTTCATACCAGAGGAAAGGAAATGGTTTCATACCAGAGGAAAGGAAATGGTTTCATACCAGAGGAAAGGAAATGGTTTCATACCAGAGGAAAGGAAATGGTTCCATACCAGAGGAAAGGAAATGGTTCCATACCAGAGTAAAGGAAATGGTTCCATACCAGAGTAAAGGAAATGGTTTCATACCAGAGGAAAGGAAATGGTTTCATACCAGAGGAAAGGAAATTGTTTCATACCAGAGGAAAGGAAATGGTTTCATACCAGAAGAAAGGAAATGGTTTCATACCAGAGGAAAGGAAATGGTTTCATACCAGAAGAAAGGAAATGGTTTCATACCAGAGGAAAGGAAATGGTTTCATACCAGAGGAAATGCCTTGTGTGATTTGTGTGTGTCAGTAATACTCTCTCATTCAAGCAATAACAAAGAGAAGCAATTCTACTAATATAATGCAAACACTTGCAAAGTCAGGACACGTAACAATCATATTAGGTCTGTGGTATGGCTATGAATCATTATGTCTTCTACTGGGGTCAGAGTTCGCTTGGCACTGTGTGTAGACAGTTAACTATGTAGACTGTTGTCGTGGAGAACTGGATTAGAGCAGTAGACATTGTGGTACCATGACTTTACCACTACTTGGTATTCCTCCTGTCTCGACCAACACGCACGCACGTATGGACGCACACACACACACACACACACACACACACACACACACACACACACACACACACACACACACACACACACACACACACACACACACACACACACACACACACACACACACACACACACACACACACACACACACACATGTTGTAACGATGTGCAAATAGTTAAAGTACTAAAGGGAAAATAAATAAACATAAATATGGGTTTTATTTACAATGGTGTTTGTTCTTCACTGGTTGCATTTTCTTGTGGCAACATGTCACAAATATTGCTGCTGTGATGGCACACTGTGGTATTTCACCCAGTAGATATGGGAGTTGATCAAAATTGGGTTTGTTTTCAAATTCTTTGTGGCTCTGTGTAATCTGAGGGAAATATGTGTCTCTAATATTGTCATACATTTGGAAGGTTAGGAAGTGCAGCTTAGTATCCACCTCATTTTGTGGGCTGTGTGCACATAGCCTGTCTTCTCTTGAAAGCCAGGTCTGACTACGGCGACCTTTCTCAATAGCAAGGCTATGCTCACTGAATCTGTTTTCTCATGATTTGGTTGGGTCTAATTATGTTGCTGTCCTGGGGCTCTGTGGGGTCTGTTTTTGTTTGTGAACAGAGCCCCAGGACCAGCTTGCTTAGGGGACTCTTCGCCAGGTTCATCTCTCTGTAGGTTATGGCTTTGTTATGGAAGGTTTGGGAATCGCTTCCTTTTAGGTGATTGTATAATTTAACGTCTCTTTTCTGGATTTTGATCATTATTGGGAATCGGCCTAATTCTGCTCTGCATATATTATTTGTTGTTTTACGTTGTACACGGAGGATACCTTTGCGGAATTCTGCATGCAGAGTCTCAATTTGGTGTTTGTACCATTTTGTGAATTCTTGGTTGTTGAGCGCAACCCAGTCCTCACAACCATAAAGGACAATGGGTTTTATAACTGATTTAAGTATTTTTAGGCAGATCCTAATTGGTATGTCAAATTTTGTGTTCCTTTTGATGGCATAGAAGGCCCTTCTTGTCTTGTTTCTCAGATCGTTCACATCTTTGTGGAAGTTAGCTGTGGCGCTGATGTTTAGGCCGAGGTACAGTATGTATCGTTTTTTGTGTGCTCTAGGGCAACGGTGTCTAGATGGAATTTGTATTTGTGGTCTTGGTGACTGGACCTTTTTTGGAAAACCATTATTTTTGTCTTACTGAGATTTACTGTCAGGGCCCAGGTCTGACAGAATCTGTGCAGAAGATCTAGGTGCTGCTGTAGGCCCTCCTTGGTCGGGGACAGAAGCACCAGATCATCAGCAAATAGTAGACATTTGACTTTAGATTCTAGTAGGGTGAGGCCGGGTGCTGCAGACTGTTCTATTGCCCTCGCCAATTTGTTGAAATATAGGTTGAAGAGGGTGGGGCTTAAGCTGCAACCATGTCTCACCCCACGGCCCTCCGGAAAGAAATGTGTCCTTTTTTTCCCCCAACACCACTTTCCATCAATTTGTATAGCAGACCCTCATGCCAAATTGATTCAAAAGCTTTTTTGAAGTCAACAAAGCATGTGGACATTGCCTTTGTTTTGGTTTGTTTGTCAATTAGGGTGTGCAGGGTGAATATGTGGTCTGTCCTACGGTAATTTGGTAAAAAGACAATTTGGCAGTTATTGGGGTCAAATTTGTGTCCACTTTTGTAGATTGGGGTTATCAGTCCTTGGTTCCAAATATTGGGGAAGATGCCAGGGCTGAGGATGAAGTTAAAGAGTTTATGTATAGCCAATTGGAATTTGTGGTCTGTATATTATATAATTTCATGTAGGATACCATCAACACCACAGGCCTTTTTGGGTTGGAAGGTTGTATTTTGTCCTGTAGTTCATTCAATGTAATTGGAGAATCCAGTGGGTTCTGGTAGTCTTTAATAGCTGATTCTAAGATTTGTAATTGATCATGTATATATTTTTGCTGTTTGTTCTTTGTTATAGATCTCTCTCTCTCTGTCTCTCTCTCTCTCTCTCTCTCTCTCTCTCTCTCTCTCTCTCTCACACTCTCTCTTTGTCTTTCCATTTATCTCTCTCTCTCTCTCTCTCTCTCTCACACTCTCTCTCTCTCTCTCGCTCTCTCTTTGTCTTTGTCTTTCCATTTCTCTCTCTCTCTCTCTCTCTCTCTCTCTCTCTCTCTCTCTCTCTCTCACTCTCTCTCTCTCTCTCTTCCTATCCCTCAGTGTTGGTAGAACTCTCCAGTGCGACTGTGTATCCAGACATCAGCAGACGTTGTAAATAACTGGGCCTGGCACACTGCACTGGAGGAACAGTGCTGGAGTCACACTCATAAATAATGAATTGATCCAGACTATTCTCACATCCTCCTGGTCCTTCCAGACACACGTACGCCTGCACATAGGTACGTAGTTGAGTGCACTTATACACGTACTGACCTCTTCCGTATTGAGTGAGTCACTGGTACTTCCTGCTTTAGTTTTTGCTTGTAAGCAGGAATCAGGAGGATATAATTATCGTCAGATTTGCCAAATGGAGGGCGGTGGAGAGCTTTGTATGCGTCTCTGTGTGTGGAGTAAAGGTGGGCTAGGTTTTTTTCCCCACTGGTTGCACATGTGACATCCTGGTAGAAATTAGGTTAAACTAATTTTGCCTGCAAGTTTGCCTGCTGTAAAGTCCCCGGCCAATAGGAGCTCCACTTCTGGATGAGCTTCAAATGGCCACCCGGACTATTTACATTACCCCCTTTGATTTGATTGATTTAATTTGAAAGTGTACAACAACAACAGTTCATCATCATGTGTTTCGGTGTGTTTCTCTGACTCCTCAGTTGCTGTGCTGTGATGAAATGTCACTAAGGTCAAGGCATAGGTGTGTGTTGGTGTGAAGGTGAGACAATGTGACCATGTTTGTCTGAGTGTGTGAGTATGACAGATCACACAGATAACCTTGCTCTCCCTCTCTGTGCTGATGTTGCAGACTAGGCATTGGGCTCTGGGGTGTTCCAGTTCTCGGCAGTTCTCTGCTTGCTGTGTTGGCGTTGCCTGCTGTATTCTGCATACTGTAACAGAGCACACCATCTGGCCTGACGCTATACGTCTCCTGTGGTGTTTGTGTGTGTTTTGCGTGTGTGTGCGCACGTGAGTGTGCGTGTGAGTCTGAGACGTCTGCTTCAGTCTAGATCTTGTTGATGACATAATCTCCAGTGCCCCCCCCCCCCCCCCCCCATCTTCTGTCTGGGGCATGAGTCGTGAGTGACTCAGCAAAACGTGACTGCTGTCACCACGGACACTCATATCTTTATTCCCTCCTCCATCTTGATGCTCATGAAATTATTCATCATGCGCTGATCACTAACAGTGCGTGAAGAACATGGAAAGTACTTGGTGTGACTTAGCGTGTGAGAATGTTTGATGGTGCGCACGTGTGTGTACTTGTGTATGCATGCATTTCATTGTGTGTGTTTGTGTGCTTGCATGTGTTATTGGTATCACTCCTATGCTGGAAGGCAGTGATCTGTGAGACCCATGTTGCCTTGAGGTCCAGAGCACTCAGAACAGTTCTCATGAAACAGTAATGAAACAGCTACCAGCTCTCACAGTCTCACGTAAGAGTTAGACAGTCATCCTTGTTTCACAAATCTAACATTACGAAGTTATTCCAAACGTCAACTTTGCATTCAAACTTGCAACCTTTGGAATCAGAGGCAGATGCTAACGCCCATCCCCCATCCCCGTTCACAACGCCCTAGCAAACCCGAAACCTACTTGAAGGTAACAGCGCTCACTGTTGCCCCTAGTGACAGGTTTCAACATCATCTCCCGACGTCCTCAGACATGGATGGTGAATACTGACTTGGCTGCAGATCAGATGGTTAACCTGATGCCATCTGTTCAGGTAAAGGATGTAATCTATTAAAAGGGAAAGAGCGACTCATTGGTCTGAGACTCTCTGTTGCTTTAGGTGCGTGTGAGTACAAGTCTGTGTCAGTATGAAACGTATGTCAATGTGAGTGTGTGTTCCTGCACGTGTGTGTCACAGTATTCTCCAGGGTTAACATGCTGATGTTGACTCTCTGCTGCCCTCTCCTGGTAAAATATGTTCATTCACAATCCACTCTGTTCACTGGGGTTCAATGTGAATGGCTAGTAGATGTTGTTTACCTGATTCAAAGAAAAACCAAATATACAGTATTAGAGTGGCAAGCAACTTAAACTTCTTTCTTTTTAATGTGTCAAATGTCATTCGGATGTAGATCCTGTCCTTCTAAGGTCCCTGTGATGACTTCAGTGGAGGACAACTCATAATAATGGCTGTAATGGAGCAAATGGAATGGCATCAAATATATAAAAAACACGTGTTTGATGTATTTGATACCATTTAACCTATTCTGCTCCAGCCATTACCACAAGCCCGTCCTCTCCAATTAAAGTGCCGCCAACCTCCTGTGGATGACTCTTGAAGAATGTTAGCCTGAGAATGCTAGCTTATTAGGTCTCTCTTTATGTAGTGTTGTGTCTCTCTTGTTGTGATGTGTGTTTTGTCCTATATCTATATTGTTTTAAAAATTTTCAATCCCAGACCCCCGTCCCCGCAGGAGGCCTTTTGCCTTTTGGTAGGCCGTCATTGTAAATAAGAATTTGTTCTTAACTGACTTGCCTAGTTAAATAAAGGTTAAATAAAAAAAATGTCACCATTGTTCATACAGTGCCTTCAGAAAGTATTCATACCCCTTGACTTATTCAACATTTTGTTATGTTACAGCCTGAATTCAAGATGGATTAAATACATGTTTTTGTCACCCATCTACAGCCCATAAAGACAAAGTAAAAACATGTTTTTAGAAATGTTTGCACATTTATTTAAAAATGAAATACATAAATATCTCATTTAGATAAGTATTCACTCCCCCGAGTCAATACATGTTAGAATCACCTTTAGCAGCGACTACAGCTGTGAGTCTTTCTGGGTAAGTCTCTAAGAGATTTGCACACTTGGTTTCTACAATATTTGCATATTATTATTTCCAGAATTTTTCATGCTCTGTCAAATTGGTTGTCAATCATTGCTAGACAACCATTTCAAGTCTTGACATAGATTTGTCTTGACAGTAGATTTAAGTCGAAATTGGAACTCGGACACTCAGGAACATTCACTGTCTTCTTGGTAAGCAACTCCAGTGTAGATTTGGCCTTGTGTTTTGGATTATTGTTCTGAATTCATCTCCCAGTGTCTGGTGGAAAATGGACTGAACCAGGTTTCCCTCTAGGATTTAGCCTTTGCTTAGCGCCATTCCGTTTCATTTTCATCCTGAAAAACTTCCTAGTCCTTAACGATTACAAGATTACAGCCACCACTATGCTTGAAAATATGGAGAGTGGTACTCAGTAATGTGTTGTATTAGATTTGCCCCAAGCATAACACAAAAAGCTTTGCCACATTTTTTTGCAGTATTACTTTAGTGTCTTTTTGCAAACTAGATGCATGTTTTGGAATATTTTTCATTCTGTACAGCCTTCCTTCTTTTCACTCTGTCAATTAAGTTAGTATTGTGGAGTAGCTGCAATGTTGTTGATCCATCCTTAGTTTTCTCCTATCACAGCCATTAAACTCTGTAACTGTTTCATGATGAAATCCCTGTCACTAACGTCGTCAGGGAAATGACCGGACCAAGGTGCAGCATGGTGAGCGTACATATTCTTTTAATGTTATAAATGTCGCCAACAAAACAAGAAACAACAAAAACAAATGTGAAGCTTACTAGGGCTATACAGGCCACTAACACAGACAACTACCCACAAAATACAAAGGAAAAAAGGCTGCCTAAGTATGATTCCCAATCAGAGACAACGATAGACAGCTGTCCCTGATTGAGAACCATACCCGGCCAAAACATAGAATGCCCACCCCACATCACACCCTGACCTAACCAAATAGAGAAATAAAACGGCTCTCTAAGGTCAGGGCGTGACAATCCCTCAGCGGTTCCCTTCCTCTCCGGCAACTTTAGGAGGGACGCCTGTATCTTTGTAGTGACTTTTGTTTTTTTACCCATCTACCAATAGGTTCCCTTCTTTGCGAGGCATTGGAAAACCTCCCTGGTCTTTGTGGTTCAATCTGTGTTTGAAATTCACTGCTCGACTGAGGGACCTTACAGATATGTGTGGGTTACAGAGATGAGGTAGTCATTCAAAAATCATGTTAAATACTATTATTGCACACAGAGTGAGTCCATGCAACTTATTATGTGACTTGTTATGCACATTTTTACTCCTGAACTTATTTAGGCTTGCCCTTACAAAGGGGTTGAATACTTATTAACTCAAGACATTTCAGCTTAAAATGTTTAAATAATTTATAAAAATTGCAAAAAACATAATTCCACTTTGACATTATCAGGTATTGTGTGCAGGCCAGTGACCCCCAAAAATCTACATTTTAAATTCAGAATGTAACACAACAAAATGTGGAAAAAGTGAAGGGGTGTGAATACTTTCTGAAGGCACTGTATGTCACACCAGTGTGGCAATGTACCTTGGGTCTCAGATGCTTAAGCAGTCAGTGGATTGGAGAACATTATAGCCAGGAATGTGTGCCTGAGGGCGGGAGAGGAGCAGGCGAGAGCCCTGGTCTCTTGGGCTTAGTCATCACTGCCACCAAATGTCTTCTCCGAACCTCTTTTTTCCCCACCCTTCTCTCTCTCTCTCCTCTCTCTCTCTCCCTGCCTACTGTGGCTCCATTTCCTCTCTGTTCTCTTCAAACTTAACAAGTCTTGTGGGGCAGGGCTGTGAATGGTGGTGACATCACCATAGAGATAGGTTTATGTCCCTGAACACATCACACATCCAACTTCACACTTACTGTACAACACCTGAGCTGCCAGATCACTAGGACTCTGAGGTTTCCCTGGTCAGTTTCCCTGGTCAGTTTCCCCGGTCAGTTTCCCTGGTCAGTTTCCCCGGTCAGTTTCCCTGGTTAGTTTCCCTGGTCATATAAAACTATAAAACCCATTTCTGTATTTATTTTTGGTAAACCTTTTGATGCTCATTTGTCCTTGATTGAGCAGCAATGAACAGTAGGACATGATGACCATAATAGCAATACTGCAGAGACACTTACCTGCTAGAGGTCAGAGATATGATGATTAGTCCTCTGATATTCACAGTACATGGAGAGATCACACAGACGTCCACAGGTCAGGTGTCTTTTACAATCAGAGCACTGCTGTCTCTCCCTCTCACTGTGGGGACTGAACCCGAGAGGTCCCCAGGTGCATCTCCAATGGCAACAGCCACAGTGGTGTCACATCTTTGATACCAATACACATACACACTCATGTCATACATGAACGGTCACGCACACGCGAACACACACAGATAATCTCCCTCTCTCGCTCTTTCTCTCACTCTTTCTCTCTCTCGCTAAATGCATGACACTGTTGCTATGGTAACCTCCTCCATATCTATGAATCTATATTCAGTAAGAGGGTCAATGGAGGGTCATGCTGGCAGCTTAGCTCTCATACTATCTGGTTATGTAATGCCCGTCACCTCTCCATCACAAGGAGCAGATGGGATACAGCCTGGGCATTTTAAATAGCACATGCAATGCTACACTTTTAGCCAGTGAGAGTATTATGTGCATGGTATTACTTATCTGCATAGCCTTATCAAATTCACAAAATACAAAATGTAGTTCCTAGAACCTTATATGTGAGCTAGAAGTACTTGGGAATGGTCTTTGGCTAGAGATGAATGCTGAGCTTCTGATTTTGGCCCCGGTGTCTTTATGGGGATACAGGATGGCTATAGCGTGGTCTGTGTACAGTGTTATTTCAGCTGGCCTGCCCTAGGGAGGGAACAGACAGATCAGACAGGAGGATATCTCTGTAATCACACCCAGCACCTGAGCCCAGAGGCTAAGACTGGCAGACAGGGGGCTCCAGATATATCATGGTGCAGAGAGTGACAGAACACCACAGCCTTGGTCTAGCTCTTTGCAGAGTACCACTGATCTTAGAACAGTGAGTGTTAATGGTGGTAACTGCAGATCTTTGATGTTTACGAATGTTACATCTGATAACTGTTCTGAGGTATAGCAGAGTACTGTGAGTGGCAGTAATAATTGTAATTGCTGTGACAGCATCACTAGGTACTTGATAAGTATGCTGTGACCAGTAGAAGCAGATGTAATATTGCAACAGTGGCATCAATGTGCTTCATGATGCCAATTTCCTCCAAAGAATATGATAGAGTGTGTGTATCTCAGAGTGATGCCCAAGCTGCACAAAGCTCACGAGGAGGTGCAGGTGATGCCTCTGCCCTGTCCTCATGTGTGTTTGTGTTTGAGTATAGTGTACAATGGACTGCATCAATTATTCTGGGGGGGTAAGGGGAGGTTTCACCCTGAGCTCATTGCCCGGCATGCTGCTCTGTCACACTGTTGTGAAACAGAGACTCTGAGTTACATCTGCAAATGGAAAAACCATGTCTTCTCCCCCACTCCCTGTTTGACCCTTTAGCTTACAGTGAATAACCTCAACATCACCAAACAGCTGCTCATTCATAACTGCAGCTCTCTAAACGTAGTTTCACCATCTTCCTGATTCCACAGGCAAACTACCCAGGCGACATTGATATCTCAAGCATTCATGTCTGTTATCCAACCAACCAAGCCCAATGATTGGTTGCTTCCAACTGTATTCACCCCCCAACAGTTTATCAAGCGTATAACTCCTGTGAGAGTCAATCTCAGTCAGCACAGAGGTAAATGAACCAGGGCCATGCTTTATGACAAACTCAACAGCCTGAACACAACAGAATGCCTGAGTGTGATAAAGAAACCCATTGGTGAAAGCCCAACAGTGTTATCCTATCTAGCATGTCAGTGGTTTAGCTGCAGGGTGCACAGCAGTAATCCTTCATTGGGCTTGCAGAGTGTGATCCCACTGCCAAGCTGTTATTGCATTCATCTGAGAAAACAATATTGTTCACAGTCAATGGAAGTCAGTAGGCTATTACCAATGAGCTCATTTCCATGGAAACAAGATGATGATGAGAGTTCTCATTCAGGTTTAATGCAAATGGGTCAATTTATTTCATATGTCTACATTTATATCTAGGAATAGAATGTATCCTTCACTTTCCCTTTCTAACACAACGGAAATAACAACCATTACTGAACATGGATGTGTTTTTCATTATAAAATGTGAACACATTATCACTCCTCAGCTATACCTCAGATATGGCTGATTACAAATGATTGCAGTCTGTCTTAAGTGCCAAATGCCTCCATTGACAAAGCATTATTTGCAGAACAATTTACTGCAAACCCTGTATAGGAACACGTCTGCACAGTCATCAACAGATCTATTGTGTACCCCCAATCTATCAGTTCTTCTGTCTGAGTATTTGGGTGTATTGAGAGGCGTAGGATTGCCTGCTCTGCTGAGCCTCTATCTCTGACTCATACTCCTCCTCTTCATCCTCCTCCTCCTCCTCTACAACCCTCTGGCGCTGTAGGATGCTGCTACGGGACTGTGAACAGGAGATGGGTTAAAGACTTGGAACAGTCTTGTAAAGGAAACTAAATATACCTGTCTGTACAGGACAGTAATGACTGTTAACTTTATCAGTGTATGTTTCTCTCTTTCATTCATTATTGTGGGGGTCTATGTTTTTGTCTGTAATGCTAGCAGCAGATGCAATCTTACCTTCTTGGCTGATTCAGCAGTGTGTTTGAGGCTGGAGCCCAGGGTGGGACTAGGCTGGTGGGCCATAGAGGAGGGCAGCAGGGTCTGGTTGTCCAGAGGACCTTCAGACACCCTGATCCTCCCAGTGAACAGCTGTTGAGACCGGGGAGATGATCAGCCCTGTAGCCCCATAACTGGAACTCTCACCTCTCAGTCATGCTGTCCAGGTTCTGGAAGGTGTGTGCGTGTGCGTGTGTGTGTGTGTCTAACCTCCAGGTCCTTGTCTATGTCCATGCTGTCCAGGTTCTGGAAGGTGTGTGTGTAGACCTCAAGAGCCTTGGCATGGAACACCATCTCCACTGTGATGAAGTCTGTGAAGATCCTCTGGAAGAAGACCTAGTATTATTGTCACTGTAAGAGGATGGACATGCCTGGGGATGGCTGGAACACGTGCGAGTGAGTGTGTGTGTGTTGTGTTCATATGTGTGTTGTGGTTTAAGACCAACCTTGATGTCCTCCAGTTTCTGTCTCTGGAAGTCACTGATGGTCTCCTCCAGTTGTCTGGTGCTGCGGTGAGCATCGTTGGTCGCCTTCTGAGCATTCACCTCTGCCTGAAAGTCAAACAGCAAAGGAATACTACAACTGTACTAGAAACTTGAAAGAGAGATTATTTTTTATGACAGCTACCAAAACCTCTGGTGGTCCACCACATAACAAGATCTCATCAATGGTCAGATATCTGCATCGTTGCAGTGTTGAAGGTGTTGTTGATGTGACAGGGGAGGTTCCAGAGAAATCATGTTACCTGTGACTGAAAACATTGGATAAGGTATTGAAGCATGACTAGAACAGAACATCTACATTTCTAAAACATCTCAGAGACCAGGTTAGCTGATTTGAACCTGTCACTCAAAGTACCACTCATAGAGTAAATATTGCTGACAAACATACGTTTGTCACAGGCAATACGTCATATTTTTCAATTCTGTGTCTTGACATAAGGATTGTTGACGTAAATACTATAATCATGCTGGAATTCTGCCACTCTTGTCGAGTTATATGTAGATATGAATAGACTGGGATAAAGGATACAATTCTTTGTCTATCAGAGGGATTCTTCTGTTGGAGTTTCTCCAGTTTCTGCAGCTCTTTCAGCGCTCTGTCCCGATCAGCATTGAACCTCTTCAGATCCGCCTGTATGTCAGAGATATGACCAGTCCATGAAGCTTCAAACACACTGTCTCAAAAGAGACTGCCTATTCATTCACTGCCATTGTTCTGCCATGAGAGGCTGTGAAGAGTGTGTGAAGTGACAATGAGACAGAGAGAGACAGAGAGTAAGAGACAAAGATAGTGTGTGTGTGTGTGTGTGTGTGTGTGTGCGTGCGTGCGTGCGTGCGTGCGTGCGTGCGTGCGTGCGTGCGTGCATGAGGGATCTGTATTTTGTCTGGTAATTACTGTATGAAATCTACAGTGTGTTCGTTTCCATGTGTGAGGACTTACTCTCTTGTTTTCAACAATATCTCCGTAGGCTTTGAGGGGAGTGACGACTTTGCTCTCCAGCCTCTCTACCTGTTAGGGGTAGACACAGTAAACAGACTTTCGTCTTCAAAACAACAGTATTTCAAGGTGTGAGAAACAAATTGTTGTGTTTTTGATGGGTAAAAATGGCTCGAAACCAACACTGTCTTTGCACACTATATACAGTGTTGTAGTATTCCTTTGGCACTTAAGACTGAGTAACACCCATAATGCCTTTATTTATTTATTATGATGTTTCGTTAACCCTTACACTAACCTAGTAGATGCACCATGGCCACCCACATCCTCTACCACTAATACCAGTGGCGGGGAAGCTACTCTAAAGCTGCCCTGAAGAAAATCTAGTTTACTGACCTAATGTTTCTTTGACAAAGTAGTTCACTACATCCAAACTACTTTGTTATAAATTATCATAAATAAACCTGAAATGTCATAGATTACAAATTGCAATAAATATCAAATCAATAACAGACCACTCTGGAGTCAGATTAACAGAATGTGTAATTAAGACTATACACAAAAACTCTTTCAAGTGACATTTAGGTAAGTCTGATGCTGAAAAATAAAGGAAATGATTGCCTACTTTAGACTTATTTTATTTAATTTTTGCAAAAAACGTAGTGTAATTCCAGTAGTTAGCTACACCACTAAATGGCAACAAACAAAAAGAATTACCACTGAAAACCCTACCAAGAATTGAATTTAGTTCAACTACCACAAAGCTACTGCAAAATGAAGTTATATTACTAGTTGAACTGGCCTATATGTAGTTCACTACTCCCCAACAGCCCCTGACCTCTCACCCCTCACCTCCGCCTGGCGGTAGTCCTGCACCATGGCCAGGTCTTCAGCCAGGTTTTTCAGACAGGTACGGAGCTCTGGGTCCTCAGTATTCGAGAAGTCATTGAGCTGTCTGACCAGCATGTCAGCCTGGTCCCTCAGCTTGGCTGTCTTCCTGGTGTAAGAGGCCAGCAGGCTGCAGAACTGACCCAGGTACTTCTCAGCATGGCTCACTGTCAGCTCCATGCTCTTTATCTGTCTGTCTCTGGACAAAAGATGAAGAGTTATGAAGGGTCAGGGGTTTCAGCTAACTATAGACCTCCAGGAAGTTTTAGGGTCGTGTTTGTGATAAACGCTAGATGAGCCAAATAGCAGTACACATCCCTTTAGCATTATTAATCTGTGAAACAGGTGTGTTTCCAAAGGCACACTCACATGACATAAAGTATTCTCATAACGCAAACTTCTCCATACATAATCTAGGCCCATTTACCACTTTAGCCGTGGTTTATACACATAATTGTGGAATGGCAGTATATAGTGAAACATTATATGGTTAGCTATAGAACTAGTACTGCATCAAACACACCCTGCATCAAATGAAGAATCAACCGATTGGCTAGATGTTGACTATGTAGAGCCGTTTGGTCCATGCTAGCTTTTCCTGCTGCAGTACTGTGGTTTATTAAAGCAGTATAGCTAACCAACACAGGTGTTACCAAGTAATAGTGGTACATTAAACCATATATGCATGTAACGAGGGCAACTACCTTGAGAAGATGGTGTTCATGTTGGATTTGCTGAAGCGTCACTTCACCTCACTGTTTAGCTGCGTTATTTGCCATAGCCAAGCTCTCGCCTGCCCCAGGTTACGAGCTAGTTTGTTGCTATAGAAACGACAACACGGAAGAGTGAGTTTTTGGGGTGTAAGTGATGGTTATGGCCACATGGTGGAAGCAGCGTCTCATTAGCAACATAAGCCCCGACAGGAGCCGAGACAGGCTTTACAAGGCAGCCTTACAGAAGAATAAAACGTAACCCCATCCCTCAGGTCTATTAAAGAGCGTGGTAAAACTGATGTTTTAAAAACTCACTCTCACCCTTTCTTTCTCTCTTTCTCTCTCTGCTCTTGCTCTCTCTCTGACTCACTCGCTCATACACTTCATCACACACACACACGCACACGCACGCGCGCGCGCACACACACACACACACACACACACACACACACACACACACACACACACACACACACACACACACACACACACACACACACACACACACACACACACACACACACACACACGGTGCTCTCAGAAGGGATTGTAAGAGGTCCAGCCTGTTAACGAGTGGCTGTAAGAGAAGTGTTGAAGAGAGGCCAGCTCTCAACTCTCTCTGGGAAGAATGTGTTGGCATATACAAGGGGCGCCACTCAAATGGAACTTTAATTCATTTACACAAAAACTCTAACAATTCAAAAAACAGACCTCACTGGCTGGCAGCTCACAACTGTAAAGTGTAACACAGCCTCCTACCTGAGAATTAACGTTTTATTGTAATGCTGCACTTAATATTGCGTGTGTGTGTGTGTGTGTGTGTGTGTGTGTGTGTGTGTGTGTGTGTGTGTGTGTGTGTGTGTGTGTGTGTGTGTGTGTGTGTGTGTGTGTGTGTGTGTGTGTGTGTGTGTGTGTGTGTGTGCATGTGTGTCAGCCAGTGGAGGTGGGCTGTGAATAGGGCTTTGATGTAGCCTGCCAAGTTTCCCCTGTGGACAGCAGCTGTTGTGATAAACATGCTGTCTAGTAGCAACAGATCCTCCCAAGATGGTTCCACACCCCCTCCCCTCTCTCTCTCTCTCTCTCTCTCTCTCTCTCTCTCTCTCTCTCTCTCTCTCTCTCTCTCTCTCTCTCGCTCTCTCTCTCTCCCTCTCTTTCTCTCTCTCTCCATCTCTCTGTCTCTCTTTGTCCCCCCCTCTCTCTGTCTTTCTCTCTCTCTGTCTCCATCTCTCTGTCTCTCTTTGTCCCCCCCTCTCTCTGTCTTTCTCTCTCTCTGTCTCCATCTCTCTGTCTCTCTTTGTGCCCCCCTCTCTGTCTTTCTCTCTCTCTCCCTCCCTCTCTCTGTCTCTCTTTGCCCACCCCCCCTCTCTTTCTCTCAACCTCTCCCCTCCTCTCCCCTCAGGCTGTAGTTAGTGAAGGGAAATGAAAACAATGCCCCTGCCAGTCCAGCAGCAGAGCCATGCCAACCTGAGAGAGACAGGCAGAAAGAGAATAGGGGTGAAAGAGACATAGTGTGAACTAAACTCACAGAGAGACAGAAAGACAGACAGACGCACACCAAAGATAATTATCGGATGTCTCTATAAACAACACACAATAGCCACAGGGCTGATGGCTAATTACGTTCCCCAGAGCAGGTCTGTAGGGCTGACAGAGGAAGGAAGTCCACATGTAACCCAGAGGCAGAATCAAAGAGCAGGGCAGACTCACTTCCTTTGCGACACACACACTTGCTCACAAAAACACACAAACACACACACACACACATGCAAACACACATAGACTGTGGGTTGGAGTTTCAGTCATTTTCATTGAAGCTTCCATTCATTCAGATCTGTATTGATCCTTATATTGTCATCGTTAATTCCTATGTGGGAAATGACATCATCCCACTTCCTGTTCTGAAGAGCCAGTTTGTCTCATAGTGGTGTCACAGCATAGGAGTGTGATTGAGGAGGTAAGGCGACACAGATGAGGAAAACCAGCTAAATGAAAATTTTCCCCCAGGCTGTTACCTCAATCACAAGCTCTGGGTACGACAAGCCAAAACCACAGGCAGGCTTTTTGACTGAGTCAGAAAACGGTATTTTATTGCTGTGGGAGTTGCTGTATGAATATGTTGAGCGCTATGAGGCAGGAACACTATTACTGAAAAATATGAGGCAAGGACGGACTCTGACTAGGTTAACCTGTTGCCTAGTGAGAGGATGCCAACCTTAGTGGGATCTACCTGTTGATGAAAGTCATTGAACTAATCACTGTGTGTATGTCTGGGCATGACTCTAACTATACATAGTTTACCTCCTACACTCTTAGAAAAAAAGGTGCGATCTAGATTCTAAAAAGGTTCTTTGGCTGTCCACATAGGATAACCCTTTGAAGAAACCTTTTTGGTTCCAGGTAAAACCCTTTCCTTTCTACATGAAAACCAAACGGGTTCTACCTGGAACTAAAAAGTGTTCTACCTGGAACCAAAAAAGGTACTCCTGTGGGGACAGCCAAAGAACCCTTTTGAGTGTAGTCTGGCCCTGGCCTAGCTGACATAGAGGTGTACAAATATCCTTTTTATTTTCCTCTACTCTGGAAGTGCTGGCTCACGGGCGCCAGTGTGTGTGTGTTCCACAGCCAGTGCAGTGGAAAGGTCTGGGATGTAACCCAGGACAGAGTTTCCCGTTGTGAGGGGGTTTTCTCTGTTCGCCAGCAAGGCGACCCCTCTCTCATACCTGTGATTAATGCCAGAGCATGCACCTCAGAGGCAGTGTCAACAAACAGCCTCTGTGTGTGTATGTTTTGTGTGTGTGTGTGTGTGTGTGTGTGTGTGTGTGTGTGTGTGTGTGTGTGTGTGTGTGTGTGTGTGTGTGTGTGTGTGTGTGTGTGTGTGTGTGTGTGTTGTGACTGGGTGGAGGAGGGTTGGTTCATTCATTAGACAGATGCATTAAATGATTCCTTGTAGTGTAGAGTTATAAAGTTTACAGTGTAGAGTTAGAACGTTTACAGTGTAGAGTTATAAAGTTTACAGTGTAGAGTTAGAACATTTACAGTGTAGAGTTATAAGGTTTACAGTGTAGAGATATAAGGTTTACAGTGTAGAGTTAGAACATTTACAGTGTAGAGTTATAAGGTTTACAGTGTAGAGTTATAAGATTTACAGTGTAGAGTTATAAGGTTTACAGTGTAGAGTTATAAGGTTTACAGTGTAGAGTTATAAAGTTTACAGTGTAGAGTTAGAACATTTACAGTGTAGAGTTATAAGGTTTACAGTGTAGAGTTATAAGGTTTACAGTGTAGAGTTATAAGATTTACAGTGTAGAGTTATAAGGTTTACAGTGTAGAGTTATAAGGTTTACAGTGTAGAGTTATAAAGTTGACAGTGTAGAGTTAGAAGGTTTACAACGTAGAGTTATAAGGTTTACGGAGTAGAGTTAGAAGGTTTAGAGAGTAGAGGTAGAAGGCTTACAGAGTAGAGTTAGAAGGTTTACAGAGTAGAGTTAGAAGGTTTACAGTGTAGAGTTATAACGTTTACAGTGTAAAGTTAGAAGGTTTACAGAGTAGAGTTATAAGGTTTACAGAGTAGAGTTCGAAGGTTTACAATGTAGAGTTAGAAGGTTTACAGAGTAGAGTTAGAAGGTTTACCATGTAGAGTTAGAAGGTTTACAGTGTAGAGTTAGAAGGTTTACAGTGTAGAGTTAGAAGGTTTACAGTGTAGAGTTAGAAGGTTTACAGTGTAGAGTTAGAAGGTTTACCATGTAGAGTTGGAAGGTTTACAGTGTAGAGTTAGAAGGTTTACAGTGTAGAGTTAGAACGTTTACAGTGTAGAGTTATAAAGTTTACAGTGTAGAGTTAGAACATTTACAGTGTAGAGTTATAAGGTTTACAGTGTAGAGATATAAGGTTTACAGTGTAGAGTTAGAACATTTACAGTGTAGAGTTATAAGGTTTACAGTGTAGAGTTATAAGATTTACAGTGTAGAGTTATAAGGTTTACAGTGTAGAGTTATAAGGTTTACAGTGTAGAGTTATAAAGTTTACAGTGTAGAGTTAGAACATTTACAGTGTAGAGTTATAAGGTTTACAGTGTAGAGTTATAAGGTTTACAGTGTAGAGTTATAAGATTTACAGTGTAGAGTTATAAGGTTTACAGTGTAGAGTTATAAGGTTTACAGTGTAGAGTTATAAAGTTGACAGTGTAGAGTTAGAAGGTTTACAACGTAGAGTTATAAGGTTTACGGAGTAGAGTTAGAAGGTTTAGAGAGTAGAGGTAGAAGGCTTACAGAGTAGAGTTAGAAGGTTTACAGAGTAGAGTTAGAAGGTTTACAGTGTAGAGTTATAACGTTTACAGTGTAAAGTTAGAAGGTTTACAGAGTAGAGTTATAAGGTTTACAGAGTAGAGTTCGAAGGTTTACAATGTAGAGTTAGAAGGTTTACAGAGTAGAGTTAGAAGGTTTACCATGTAGAGTTAGAAGGTTTACAGTGTAGAGTTAGAAGGTTTACAGTGTAGATTTAGAAGGTTTACAGTGTAGAGTTAGAAGGTTTACAGTGTAGAGTTAGAAGGTTTACCATGTAGAGTTAGAAGGTTTACAGTGTAGAGTTAGAAGGTTTACAGTGTAGAGAGAAGGTTTACCATGTATAGTTAGAAGGTTTACAGTGTAGAGTTAGAAGGTTTACAGTGTAGAGTTAGAAGGTTTACAGTGTAGAGTTAGAAGGTTTACTATGTATAGTTACAAGGTTTACAGTGTAGAGTTAGAAGGTTTACAATGGGGCTATATGAGAGTATGGATGTCTCCTAGGTGGTGGGAGAGAGAGATACTGTAACTGTGTGGGACATTACATTGGCCCACCTTTGCCCCTTCCCTTCCACCTTTGCCCCCTCCCTCCCACTGCTCCTCCCTCCCCAATTTGCCTCCTCCCTCCCCACTGCCCCTTCCCTCCCCAGTTTGCCCCCTCCCTCCCCACAGCCCCTCCCTCCCACTGCCCCTTCCCTCCCCACTGTCTCCTCCCTCCCCAATTTGCTCCCTCCCTCCCACTGCCCCCCCTCCCCACTGTCTCCTCCCTCCCCAATTTGCCCCTTCCCTCCCCCACCCTTGTCCCCTCAGTCATCAGTGGTTGAGCAGATCCATCAGTCTGAATGTGTCCTCACTAGTGGAGCCGGTAGTGGAGTACAGAACTGACCGTTGTGATGAATGGGAGAGAGAACGCTATGTGACACTTATTTTCCTTTCTCCCCCAAAAATCTTTCAACCAAAACATGAAACCTGGATGGGATTAGGGGTGGGTGGGGGTGAGAGGGGATGTTAGGGGTGTGGACAGGGGGGTCTGGTGATCGATGGCTGGGACTCTGAGCTGACCCTCACACTGCCCTTCCATGAGTGAGTGGGGTGTGGGTCTCCAAGGATAAGGACACACATACCTCCTAGTGAGAAACAGTAGGAATAAAGGAAGAGGAAAGGATGCCTTATTATGACAGGTATTGTGACTTGTCATGTGTGTGTGTGTGTGTGTGTGTGTGTGTGTGTGTGTGTGTGTGTGTGTGTGTGTGTGTGTGTGTGTGTGTGTGTGTGTGTGTGTGTGTGTGTGTGTGTGTGTGTGTGTGTGTGTGCACATACGTGTGTGTTTGTGTGCGTGCATGTGCGCGTTGATGTGTGTGTCCGTGCGCTCGTGTGTATGTACATGTGTATGCCTGTTGATGTGTAAATAGAACAAAGAGCTGGGTTTGGGCCAGTATGCGTGAGAATCCAGGTACAGACATAACTCACCATGTCAGTGTTGTGTAGTAAAAATAATTTACGCTGGTCCGAGATCAGTAAAAGCATAAACCGCATTACTGTCACGAGTTAGCGCGGAACAATAAGAGAGTAGACCAGAGCAGAGTCTGGTCTGAGTGGAAACGTAACAGTTTATGACAGGCCTGGCCACAACTGACCTATTATGTTACCATAGACTGAGAGAAACAGACAGAAAGAGAGAGAGAGAGAAAAAGAGAAGGAAAGATAGAGGAGAGAGACAGAGTACATGTTTTGTGTTTTTGCATGTGTGCGGGAGTGTGTGCACATGAATGTGTGTATCAGGGTACAGTACATCTCTGAGTGTTTCTGTGTCTGTGAGACATCTTGATAGTGCAATGTGTAGAATAAATGTGTGTACGATAGATAGAGAAGGAGGTAGATCTGTCTATGACCTCATATTCTCAGAGAAGGTGACGGAGGGTTCAGAAGTAACCATGGCCACCAGTGTAAACAAAAAGAACAACAGACAAACAAACAACCATTAAAACAAGAACATCCAAACCTAACTCCTTGTTAACACTTCATTAGTGGCTGAGATACAGGAAAGACAGGACAGGAAAGACAGGAGGGAAAGAGAGGAGAGGAAAGAGAGGAGAGAAAAGAGAGGAGAGGAAAGAGAGGAGAGAAAGACAGGAGAGGAAAGAGAGGAGAGGAAAGACAGGAGAGGAAAGAGAGGAGAGGAAAGACAGGAGAGGAAAGACAGGAGAGGAAAGACAGGAGAGGAAAGACAGGAGAGGAAAGACAGGAGAGAAGAAGAAGGAGGACAGGGCAATGAGAAGGAAGAAGGAGAGAAGAAGGATAAAGAGAGTAGAGGGTTGAAAGGAGGAAGAAAGGATCAGATTAGAGCAGGGGAAAGAGAAGAAAAGAGAGAAAGTGAGGAGAGGAGTGGCAGGAGGAGTGGAGAGGCAGGAGAAGAGGAGAGGCATTAGGAGAAGGGATGGGTGGGGGAGTAAAGGGAGTAGAAGGAAGAGAGGATGGAGAGTGAGGAGATCGAGGCAAACCCCATGCAGGCAGACAGACAGGCAGGCAGACAGACAGACAGACAGACAGACAGACAGACAGACAGACAGACAGACAGACAGACAGACAGACAGACAGACAGACAGGCACAGACAGACAGGCACAGACAGACAGACAGACAGACAGACAGACAGACAGACAGACAGACAGACAGACAGACAGACAGACAGACAGACAGACAGACAGACAGACAGGCAGGCAGGCAGGCAGGCAGGCAGGCAGGCAGGCAGGCAGGCAGGCAGGCAGGCAGGCAGTGGGGCTGTGCTGCTGTGCAGTGGTGGCTGGCTAAATAAACAGTCCTAATTGGCTGTGGAGCCCCACCAGTCTGGGGTTTCACAGTCTTTCATCCTGGGAAGGCCAACGGGAAGCTGTGGGAGAGCTGACGTGAGGCACCTTTCTACACAGTCACACACACATGACACACACACACATGCACACATATGCACATACACATTGATATTCACACATGCATTCACACACACACATAAAAAGATTCCTCTCTTTTACAGATGTAGGATCTTAATATGAGCCAGTTTGCTACGGAAGGAAAATAATCCTGCAGCAACAGGAAATGTGAATTATTATGTGGATTATAATTAATGGACAATTTTGTAGGGGTTGATACCTTTAGAAAATTTCAAAGTGGAAATGACAAACTTTAGAAGCATTTTGAAATCTCAAATAAACTACAAGCTTGCATTTCCTGCTATGCTGTACATTCTCAGCATCAAAAGAGTGATCAAATTTAATCTCTCTCTCTCTCTCTCTCTCTCTCTCTCTCTCTCTCTCTCTCTCTCTCTCTCTCTCTCTCTCGCACGCACGCACGGAGTCTCGGTAGTTTAGTTCAACAGTGCAGAGCAGGGTAATGTGACCAACTGTTCATGCTCCAACACAGACATATTATACATATTAACACACATACACATGCAGCAAATGCAGCATATACACACACACCTAGAGATTTAGGAGTCATTTCCAACAGGGTACTACTCGACCGGGTCTCACACACACACACACACACACGCACGCACGCACGCACGCACGCACGCACGCACGCACGCACGCACGCACGCACGCACGCACACACACACACACACACACACACACACACACACACACACACACACACACACACACACACACACACACACACACACACACACACGCATGCATGTGCACTCACACACACACAAGCAGACGAACACACACACATGCATATGTTCATTCATCAGACACTCAGACAACCCACTGCAGAGCAATCTAAATGTATTAAAATAACCTGGCTCCAACTCCCCCATCCGCCCACCCCTCATAGATGAGGATACATGATGAGTCAAGCTCATGGTGAATGGAGTTATGTTACGGCCTGGGACTACAAACACACATGAGACATTTTAACAGACAACGTCCTCCAGAGCATCACACAGTCCACTGAAGGCTTGCAGCAGTCATGCTAGAACTTGATACCTTCCTCTGGCCATACACAACTCCAGTATTTACCAAGGTCGCTGGCTGCCTGAATGATCCTACCTTGTGAAATACAACCCTATTTGTCTGCTGAACACATCACTTCCATCAAATCAGTGTTTCCCATTTGATATCTATTACAGCTAATATAACAGAGGACATACAGTGGTGACATGCTGAACTGCACGGTGTCTCAGTGACTGTCCTTGACCTCTGAGAAAGTGGTATGTATTTGTATGCTTATGTGATTAGCCTATGTGTGTGTGGACAGACTGACAGACAGGCAGACAAACATACAGACATGAAAACAATGCCCCTGCCAGTCCAGCAGCAGAGCCATGCCAACCTGAGAGAGACAGGCAGAAAGAGGATAGGGGTGAACAAGACACTGACAGACAGACAGACAGACAGACAGACAGACAGACAGACAGACAGACAGACAGACAGACAGACAGACAGACAGACAGACAGACAGACAGACAGACAGACAGACAGACAGACAGACAGACAGACAGACAGACAGACAGACAGACAGACAGACAGACAGACAGACAGTATAATGACTTGTTCAGCCTTTCACTCTGTATTGTGCAGTACAACACACAGGAGAAGATAGCAGTTTGGCCACAGATTCACTTTTTCCGCTGCCATACATCAGAAGCTATGGAGATCAGATGATGTCATATCCCCACGTGGACTTTGACTGCATACTGTGTGTTGAGTTGTAGGTGTCACCAAGGTTAGATATATAGCTATGACATGGAATATAAAGGATATGGAAACATTGGCAGAGGACATCTCAGAGGCAGAGAGATATTTGAACTTGGAGAACTCTGGGAGATGTTCTTGAGGATATGGTGGTGAGTGACTGTCATCAACTTCAAGCAGTTTTGGGGTCTGACCAAGGGACAGAGGAGAAGGTTTACATCTCATCCATGTGGTTGATAGTACTTATGAAATGACCCTCTTCCCGTCCCGTCATAACCCTCATACTATGGGCTATTTGCCTGTAGGGAAGGTACAACCATCTACTGATGCTCAGTTGAGTCAGGAAAACAAATGGACCACACCCATAAAGAGCTGCAGATGGACAGTCTGCACAAGAACAACAGAAGAAGGATAGAGAG
This sequence comes from Salvelinus namaycush, assembly GCF_016432855.1. NCBI lineage: Eukaryota > Metazoa > Chordata > Actinopteri > Salmoniformes > Salmonidae > Salvelinus > Salvelinus namaycush. Next base: position 68,717,448 of record NC_052307.1, read on the forward strand.
GACATGTGATCCCATTGTTTCCATACTCTGGAATGGTGTGGTCCCTTCAGAGAGATAGAAAGAGAGAGAGAGGGAGACATGGAGGCAGAGAGAGATGAGGAGAGAGAGAGAGAGAGAGAGAGAGAGAGAGATGAGTTTAAACCAGGGCCCTGGCCTATGGCCCACAGTGAGAGGAAGAGTGGGATTGTGAAAGAGGTCGTTTCGGAGGAGTGCAGAGGAACGGGGGGAGGGAAGGATGAGAGCGGTGCTGCTCTCTAGAGAAACCTACTGCTGTTAGTTTTATCTCTCTGCTTTATAAGCTCGCTTTTATAGGCTCAGCCAGTGGCACTGGCCAGGACTGGGGAAAGGCGAGGAGGAAGGAGAGAGAGTAAGTAAGGAAGGAAAGATGCACAGTCTTTTTTATATCATTCATTCATTTGGCCTGCTCAGCAGTGTGTCGAATAATATTTACAACAATATCTAAGTACTGTTAGAGTGGGACATAACTCAGCTTCCTCATATCTAGAAGGCTGTAAAATGCACAACACAACTGCTTCCCAACTGTGTCCTCTTAGCCAGCTCCTGGGACTGCATGGTGCACATTATAGTTTAATGACCTTGGCAGCGGGAGGCCGGGAGCTGTAGCGTAGCAAGCTAGCACTAAGAGGCTGAATCTAAAGCAGGCTCTGACCCAGTCACTCTGTCTCTGGGTCTCTCTCTCTCTGGATCTCCCAAAGATGTTTGGAGAAGATGATGGGAGGGGGGATAAGAGGAGAGAAGATGAGAGGAGAGAGGAGGGGAGGGGGGATAAGAGGGGAGAAGATGAGAGGAGAGAGGAGGGGAGGGGGATAAGAGGAGAGAAGATGAGAGGAGAGAGGAGGGGAGGGGGATAAGAGGGGAGAAGATGAGAGGAGAGAGGAGGGGAGGGGGGATAAGAGGGGAGAAGATGAGAGG